>NC_132888.1:35701140-36001140 GCF_030463535.1 Salminus brasiliensis | reverse complement strand
CACACAGACAGAGAGAGAGAGAAATAGAGAGACCACAGCCTGAAATAGTTCAGAGCAGGAACTCTCTCTCTCTATCTCTCTCGTGCTCTCACACACACTAAAGTATAAACCCAGAACAGTCGGGTTTCAGGTGTTCGGTCAGTTTATGTAATGCAAGAATGGCGTGTATCTGTGTGTGTGTGTGTGAGTGTGAGTGTGTGTGTGTGTGTGTGTGTGTGTGTTTAATCACTTACATTCCTCTTTATGCCCTGTAGTTTAGAGCGGATAGCGGTGAATGAGTGTCGTACAAAACTCACAACAGCAAACAAGATGAAAAACAAATAAATAACAACTAAACAACAATAAGCAAAAAACTCTGAAAGGGAAAATGATATTTTAGTTTGGTTAGTAAAGTTCTAAATGATTCATTATATTTCATTTTGGTAACTACATGTTTAAAGACTTTATTTAATTTGATAAAAGTACAGTTAACAAAAACAAATTATGTATATTATAAAAATATATATAGGTTTGGTAACTGTACTTTAACACTTCATTTAATTTGACAGTACATATTTGAATTATATTTATATAAATGTAAACTTTGTGTAAATTGTGTGTGAATACTACTTCAGTATTTATTTATATACAGGTTTATACATTTTAATTTGGTAAATGTACTTTTTGTACAATATTTTTTTTGGTGTTTTAGTATTTGTGATAGTTTACTATTATGTAATTTGGTTATATTTATTAACATTTTAATAAAACACATCATGATCAAATACAATTGATCAAATTAAATTCAATATAAATAAATAAATATATATTTATTTTAATATTATATTAAATTTGATCAATTGTATTTACAGTTTAATAAATTTTATTAAGTTTATATTATAATTATATTAAATTATATATATATATATATATATATATATATATATATATATATATAACATTTCTGAAATATTGACAACTTTAACAAAATATTGGCAAATTTAAATTCATGCATATATTGTTTTTTAGTCTGTATCTGCTCTTTAGTAATTTATTCGGTCATATATCCCGATTGGGTAACCATGGATTTCAGTAGGTAATTTATTTCTGTTGTATATAGTTCAGTATTTATTTTTCCATATGCACAAATGTTCATTTGGTAAATTTACTTTTATATTTATTTAAATTCAGATGTATATATTTAAATTCTGTAACTACGGATTTTGTATTTGAATGTAACTTGGTCATAATCCTAACCTTGGTCAGTATTTTATTTCAATTTCTCATTTTTATTCTAAAGTGGTCACTATATTTTAGTGTTTAATTTATTTAGGTCAATTAAATTAATTTGCATTTGTTATTTAGTTTTTTTTTACATATACCTTTATTTCAATCCAATCACACATTTTGTTTGGTAAACTGTATTTTGTAAATGTTCATTTACTCATGTGTAATTGAAGAAGATGATGAACTCTTCTAAATATTTTTAATAATGTATTTCGGTTGTATTGTATGTGATTTCTCTTCAGTTTGGTCATTTATGAACATAAATGAAACTGCATTACTGTAAGAGATCAGGCCCGCGGTACTCTTATCAGACCAGCAGTCCAGGAAACGAGTGCGTCGTATGTGTGTGTGCGTGTGCGTGATGTGTAGATTACAGGATGGGCTGTGGGAAGTTTCCCTCCTTCGCATCATTCATTCATTCATAATATCAGGACTGATTCTGAACTAAATGACTCACAAACTCCACTGCAAACAGCATCATCAGCTCAGACATTACTGACATTAAAAGACTGTGTGTGTGTGTGAGTGCGGGAGTGTGTGAGTGAGACGAGTGTGTTACTCACAGTGAAGCTGTTGTTGACGTTCTTGGTGCTGGACTCCGCTACACTGGCGTCCGTCAGATCTACTTCGTCAAAGATGATCGACTACAAAAAAAAAAAAAATGCAAAGAAACATCAATAACTAATCAATTCTACTGATCACCTCACCACCAGCCGATCAACACGATCAATCGTCTCAACACCAGCCAATCAACACTCAACACTAACCAAATCAACATGATCAACCACCTTAATGATGACCAATCAACATGATCAATCATTCCAACAGCTACCAATCAACATGATCAATTTCCTTTAAAACCAAACAATCAACATGATCAATAAATGTTAACATCAAGTAAACATGCCAACACCAGTCATCAATCAAGCATGACCAATCACATCAAAACCAACCAACGTGATCAATCACTCTCAAAACCTGCCAATCAACATCTTCAATCATCTCAATACCCATCAATCAATCAACATGATCAATCACCTCCAAGTCAACAGACAGATCACCTGGGGAACCAAATATGTCTTTATTTACATTCAAATCCATCCGACAGAACGGGGCACTCTGGAGCAGCCGTGATCGCATGAGCCCAAGGTCACTGTGCCCAATGCCAAGCTAGTTAGGGTTAGAGGGGTATAAAGCCCCCCTTCCAGCTTCGAGCTTTGAGGGTCTCTGCAGTGATGGAGCTCCATCCAATTCGTCTGGGATGAGCTGGAGTGGCAGAACTGATCATCCAACATCAGGACCTGACCATAGTGATTCTCTTGCATTCAGAGGGCTGAATGCAATCAACTTGTCCTCACAGCAATGTTCCAACATCACAGGCAGATCGGAGGTCGTTATGGAGATGGTAGACCGTACTGACCTTGGCCGTCTGGGCGTAGTACAGCGTTCTCCCGCGCAGCTTAAAGTATCTCCTCTTCCAGCGCTGGAACGAGTTCGTCTGCTTCATCAGCTGCCCTTCCTTCAGCACTGTCTGCACACACACACACACACACACACACACACACACAGTTTAGTAACATTTGTTCCAGTTATGTAATAAAGACTGCCTTCATCATCATCATCAGCAGCAGCATCACCCGCTACTGAAACACAGGGGTCTTTATTTAAAAAGACCTCGAAACCATAAGCTACACTATACTACGTCCAAAAGTTTGTGGACGCCCCTTCTAACGAATGAATTCAGCTATTTTAAGCTGCGCTCATTGCTGACACAGATGTGCAAATACACACACACACACACACACGCAGCTTGTCTAGTCCCTGTAGAGAAGTACTGCCAATAGAATAGGACTCTCTGGAGCAGACAAACATCATATGCCTAATGTCAGGTGTGGGCTAGAGGTGGATGAAGACCCCCCACCCCCACCGCAGCTTTGAGCCATGGAGCAGTGGAAAAACTGTGTTCGGCCACCCCTATTAAACCCATAGCTTATAAACTTAGTAATAACTAATTTCTATAACTAATTCCAAAACCATTCTTTTTTAGCCTACAAAAGCAGTAATAACTAGTAACTGATGAAATAAAAAACAAAACAAAAAACACATAAAAAATAATGTTTGCTAATAAATATGTTAATAACATGCAATAAAATTTATATACATATATTTACAGTATGGTAACCGACTGGTTTTACGGTATCACAGTTTACAGTATTTCACTGTATGTCATTCTTCCTGTTATTATTATTATTAATATTATTTAGTTATACACCGACCCCGAGGGTATTTGGGTTTCAACTGGGTTTCTACTGATGTTAAAAGCTTGAAATAATTTATAAATAAAAGATAAAATATCTCCCTTTCAAAAACAATAAAATAATAAAATAAATAAACAACAAACCAGACACACACACACATTTCATATTATATATATATATATATATATATATATATATATATATATATATCCATAATGTGAATATAATAGTTGTTCCTTACATTGTATCAGAATCTCATGAGGAACGTACCAACTTTTTTTTTTTAACACCGACTTCCATAAGAAATTAAGGTGATGCTCATTAACACATACACCCCTCAGCCGATCAGCCATTACATTAGTACCACCTCTCTAATATCAAGTAGATACCCCCTTGGGCTCCACATGGACTCCACAAGACCTCTGAAGGTGTCCTGTGGTATCTGCCACCCGGACCTTAGCAGTAGATATCTGAGGTCCTGCAAGTTGTGAGGTGGAGCCTCTATAAGCATCAATGAGTTTTAGGCAGATGTTCCGACCCACAGTTTGGTTCTTGTCTCAGATGGCTCAGCTCCTCATGCATGCCCCTTCTTCTCCAGCACCACTTTCGCGACCTGACTGTTCACTTCCCGCCTAATTTAAGTAGACCTCACGCCTCGACAGACGCCAGCTGTGACCATGCAGGAGCACTTTGTGGAGTTCTAAAAGTCCAGACTGTAGCCCGTCTGTTTCTCTGCACACTTAGCCTCCGTTCAGCTTGTTCTTCAACGGGTCAGGACCACACAGGACTGACCACCGCAGAGCAGGTAGTATTTGGGTGGTGGGTCGTCCTCAGTATCGGGTGGCGGCCACATAGCCCGTCCAACCAGAAATATCTAGCCGACAGCATCATGAGAGCACTGATGAAGCACTAGAGGATGACTGACACACACACATACACACAGACACGGCCTCTGACTTTACCTTCATCTACAATTAACAAGAGGAGGTTGTCTAGTTGAGTGGACAGTGAGTGGACACAGTGTCAAATACATACACACACAGATAGAATGACAAACACACACACATTTCTCCAAACCTGCTCACTGAAGGTCTCCATGTGATGCTCTCAGGTCCCTCTGAACTCTCTCTCACACACACACACTCATCACCTCCGTGCCATGGTTTCCGCTGACAGTAAAAGCATCACTAAGACTTCTCGGAGTGTGTGTGTGTGTGTGCATCTCTTACTACTACTACTACTAACACATACACACCTTCAGCAGCATGCTCACAGACAGGAAGCTGGACCTGGTCTACTTGTGCGCCACAAGCAATCTCACGCTCGTGTGGTTGAGCTCAGTGCATCAGCCAGAGCAGCACATGTTGAATACACAGCATGATGCCTGTGTGTGTGTGTGGGGTGCTGGGGATACACAGTGACGTTCCCACACTGCGATGAGGCTGCAGGCCGGATGTGCGTGTGCGTGTGTGTTCGACTGGACCGTAGTTACCGTAGTCGGCTCTACCAGCAGGTTTAAAATAGAATCACTGTGATCACACACACACACACACACACACACACACACACAGTGACTTTCATCTCTCACCCTCAGATGGACTGAAAAAAGAAAAAAAAAAACAAAACACACACACACTCAAGGGGCGCAGAACAGCGCGCACACACACACACACACACACACACACACACACACACACACTAGTATATAAAGTTCAATACATTCCCAATACTATTCAATACGTTATTAAAGGGACTGCACTCTGAATGAGACGAAATTTAGGGGGGCCAATGGGAACAGAGCTCATTTACATATGATACGTCTTAAAGATACAGTGTGATAAACTCCAGAGTTATATATGACTGCTGAGATTAAGTTTTAAGTGTTAGAAAAGCAGAACTATATAAATAAATAATGTAAGGAGCAGACTGCTACTCTGGTAGTTTATGTTTGTTCTGATTTTCGGCTTTAAATACGTACAAGTTCTGATCTTAGCCGTTCCACCTTAAATGGTGCAACAGTCGCCCGAATGTAACTGCTGCACCATTTAAGGTGGAACGGTCAATTCCAGTAAAATCCCTGCAAACATGACATAGTAATCAAACTTTGCATATTTAAACTATATTTTAAGTATTACTATTTCAAAAACATTACTTTAAGCTATATTTATAAACATTAAATAAGCATTAGCCCGCAGTTTCCTATGGTGTTTATCTGTGTGAAACAGTGAACCGCATCGCTGCTAATGCTAGCTAGCTAGCTAGCTACCTCCGCAGAACCGTTATCTCTACCCCGCACCTTCTCTCGCCGTGTCCCTAGCAAGCTGCGCCTCTAGCGCCCTCAGCACTCAGGAAACACCGCGGCTGCAGTTAGGCCTGCCGAGCTGTACCGGAGCGCCCGGTCCGTTACCCCGGCTTTCCCATTTATCCTTTCGGCCTCGCGACACCCACCTTACTGCGGATCTGCCCCGAAGTGGACACTTTCCGAATGAGCTTGTGCGGGGACCCACGGTGCTCCGGCTCACTGTCCGAGGAATCCTCCAGGCACCGCGGCGCCTCACAACCAGCCGCCGCCATCCTGCGCCAGGCCGCCCACAGCGCCCTCCAGTGAGTGGACAGAGGGATGCATACCGGCCATCCGTCCGCAGACCCCCCACCGACCCAGACCAGCGGAGAAGCGGCATCCCCTGCAGTAAAGGAGCACTAACGCCCCCTAACGACTTGCGGGGGACACACTGTAAGCCCCTGAATCGTCCATTCATAGTTAAGGTATACACAGACTCCATAGTACTCTACTCTGATTGACCTTTCAATAGTAATTCAGTAGTATTTGTACTCAGACTTGTAGTTGAGTAGTATTTGTAATCGAATTGGATAGTATTTGTACTCGGACTGGATAGTATCTGTAATTGAATTGGATAGTATTTGTACTCTGACTAGACAGTATATATAATTGAATTGGATAGTATTTGTACTCGGACTGGATAGTATCTGTAATTGAATTGGATAGTATTTGTACTCGGACTGGATAGTATCTGTAATTGAATTGGATAGTATTTGTACTCGGACTGGATAGTATCTGTAATTGAATTGGATAGTATTTGTACTCAGACTGGATAGTATATATAATTGAATTGGATAGTATTTGTACTCGGACTGGATAGTATCTGTAATTGAATTGGATAGTATTTGTACTCAGACTGGATAGTATCTGTAATTGAATTGGATAGTATTTGTACTCGGACTGGATAGTATCTGTAATTGAATTGGATAGTATTTGTACTCAGACTGGATAGTATATATAATTGAATTGGATAGTATTTGTACTCGGACTGGATAGTATCTGTAATTGAATTGGATAGTATTTGTACTCTGACTAGACAGTATATATAATTGAATTGGATAGTATTTGTACTTGGACTGGATAGTATCTGTAATTGAATTGGATAGTATTTGTACTCAGACTGGATAGTATCTGTAATCGAATTGGATAGTATTTGTACTCTGACTAGACAGTATATATAATTGAATTGGATAGTATTTGTACTCGGACTGGATAGTATCTGTAATTGAATTGGATAGTATTTGTACTTTGGGTTGTATCTGCAATTGAATTGGATAGTATTTGTACAGTATTTGTAATTTTACTCAACAGTATTTGTACTCAGACTTGTAGTTGAGTAGTATTTGTAATTGGATGTGATTTGTATTTGTACTCTGACTGGATAGTATCTGTAATTGAATTGGATAGTATTTGTACTTGGACTGGATAGTATCTGTAATTGAATTGGATTGTATCTGCAATTGAATTGAATAGTATTTGTACAGTATTTGTGCTCAGACTTGCCATGGTCTCATTAGTATCTGTACTCAGAGTTGTCTTGGTCTCAAAAGTATTTGTACTCCATCTCAAAAGTATTTGTATTTGGACTTGTTTTGGTCTCAAAAGTATCTGTACTGGGACTTGCCTTGGTTTCATTAGTATTTGTTCTCAAATTTGTCTTTGTCTCAAAAGTATTTGTACAGGGAGTGGTTCTGGTCTCATTAGCATTTCAGAACAGTCAGATTTGTCTTGGACTGCTAATCACACATGCTAATAGTTAATTAATAATAAAATACTTACTAATGAGCGCACTTACAGTCCAGGCTGTGATGCTCAGTGTAATAATAAACAAGGAAATACTCACACACTGTGTGTGTGTGTGTGTGTGTGTGTGTGTGCTGTATATACGGAGGGTTCCTCTGTGGATAAGTGTGTGTTCTGTAATGCAGCTGGAACTCTGCGGGTGTAACTGTAACCGGGGGGGTTTGGGGCACAGGTCCGCAGGGCATTGTGGGTAAAAGAGCAGCGTGGGAGAGATGCAGCATAAAGCAGAGAAACAACATAAACAAAAACTTAAAGAAGAGCATAAAGACGAGCAGAGCTGGAAACAGGGTCAGTGACTGGGCGGAGTCACTCTAAATGGGTGTGGGCGTTGGTTCCTGTGGGACACTGTCCTCTCTCCTCTTACATCCCTTCCACCCAATAACACCCCAGAACACACACACACATTTTACATTAGTGTTAATGAGGTCAGTGAACATGAAAAAGATCTTTATAACCCACACACACACACATATCATCTGTGTGTGTGTGTGTGTGTGTGTGTGTGCAGGTATATAAGCACAGTCAGTGGGACTTGCTGACTAAATTCCAGCTGTGTGTGTGTGTGTGTGTGTATCCCGTACTTCCTCAGTGGAGAGAGGTGAGTGACTCTGTGTCAGATATGGAAATGAATGTTTTGAGCTATAGCTAAACCTTCACGCTCGTCTCTGTCCTCCTCAATCTTTCCATAGATCATGTGGGGCTCTTCTGTGGTTTTGTGGTTCTTGGTGGTCCGCTGCATGTCCATGCCAGAGGACCGCAGCCTCTATCCCACTATTGCGCCTCTTGACACCCTGCCACTTGATCCTGGGGTGACACCAGGACCAAGTCCTGATCTGTCTTACTGCCAGATGCTGCTAGAGGCTCCAGTGCCACCCCCTGCTGACCAGGTGCCCTGGTTCTGTATGTGCTCCACCTGCCCCAACAACGCGGGACAGAAGGGCGAACGAGGAGACCGCGGACTGCCAGGTATACAGCTGTAGACTTTGTCCTGTCCAGAGAGACACTGGTGAAAGCTTCAGTTTTCTTACCAATCACAGCCACATCTGGCCTGCTCGGATTCTAACTGAGAATCTTGATGTTTATAATACTTCTCTGATCTGTGTGTGTTAACAGGACATCCAGGTTACCCCGGACCGAGGGGGCTGACAGGATCTCGTGGCCCACCAGGGTTTATCGGTCATCAGGGGATAAAGGGTATGAGTTTAAAAAAATCATTTACAAACACAGCAGAGATTGGGACAATCCAGGGACTTGGGGCTCAGGGACTGACCCACATCTCGAGTTGGACTCCCACCTCAGAGACTCAAGACTCAACTCAGAGAATAAAGACACTTGACTTGGACTCCAGACTCATCTTGGATTCATGACACAGACTCAGGCTTGTGTTCCCGGAGACGTGAGACTTGACTTGGACTCATATTTTAGAGAATTCAGACTCAACTCATACTCACACTCAAGAGATGCTAGTCTTGGGACTTGGGCTCCCACCCAGAGACGTTAGACTTGACTTGAACGCACGACTCAAATCACACTCCAGAGAGTCCAAACTCAACTTGGACTCTCTGAAGTGTGAATCTGGACATCTCAGAGACTCCAGAGACTGCAGTCTTGACTTGGACTCACATGCCAGAGATGCAAGACTTAACTCGGACTCACAACCGAGAAGTTCCAAACTCAACTTGGACTGAGTTGTAACCCCCCTCTCAGAGATGTTTGACTTGGATGTATACCCAGAGATGTGAGACTTGACTTGGAATCATATTCCAGGGACTTTAGACTCAACTCAGGCTCATACACAACTCCAGACTCAACTTGGACACATAGCCCTAAAGACAAAAGGCTTGCCTCAAACTCGCACCCAGAGATGTGAGACTTGACTTGGACTCACACTTCAGAAACTTCAGACTCAACTCGGATGCACTCAGAGATGTTTGTCTTGGACTTGCAGCCCAGAGATTCTTAGACTTGACTCAGACTCACAACT
The DNA here is from genome assembly GCF_030463535.1 of Salminus brasiliensis. Taxonomy (NCBI): domain Eukaryota; kingdom Metazoa; phylum Chordata; class Actinopteri; order Characiformes; family Bryconidae; genus Salminus; species Salminus brasiliensis. The sequence goes on along the minus strand of NC_132888.1, from coordinate 35,991,488 downwards.
AAGAGGCTTCAGACCCAACTTGGACCAAAAGACTAATCAAGACTAAAGGCTTGATTTGGACTCACACTCCCAAACCTCCATATGCAATTTGGACTAACTCTCAGAGATGTGAGACTTGACTTGGACTTCCACTGACTCTAGACTTGACTCAGACTTGTACTCAAACAATGTAAATATATTCAATTGTATGTTGATGATTGATTTGACAGTGCAGGTTTGAGAGCAGTGATATAACAGAGTAAAATGATCCACACACAGGTGAGAAAGGTGACGAGGGAGTAAAAGGAGACCCAGGTGTAGCGGGACCCCCTGGTGCTAAAGGACAATCTGGACTAAAAGGTCAGGAAGAAATATTACATCTACATATTTTCATATTTCTTTAAGTTAACACCCCTCACCAGGCATTCTCACCATGTGCATGTGTTTTAGGTAATAAAGGTGAGCCTGGTGCGGGAGGACCGGTGGGTGACCCAGGTCCAAAGGGAGATGACGGTCAGTGCCCAGAGACCTGTGAGAGTGTGCAGGGACCTCCTGGAGAACCAGGTCTGCCAGGCCCTGTGGGTCCCCGTGGAATACCCGGGCAAAACGGAGATGTGGGCGCCAAGGGACTGAAGGGTGACCCGGGCCTGGCAGGCATCCCAGGCACCCCAGGCACGCCAGGTCATAAAGGAGAGCAGGGCCTGGAAGGTGCATGCAACTGCCACAATGGAACCAAGGGGGACACAGGGCCCACAGGGTCAAAAGGTGAAAAGGGGGAGGAGGGCGTGGCCGGAACGCCAGGAGTTTCAGGAAAAAAGGGGGACAAAGGTGATCAAGGTGAGATGGGAATGATGGGGGTGCCAGGCCCTTGCAGCCCTGCTGTCCAATCTGCTTTTTCTGCTGCGCTGAATGCCGTGTTCCCGCCCCCCAACCTGCCAGTGGCCTTCACACGGGTCATTTTCAACCTGCAGCAGCACTACAACCCAAACACTGGCATCTACACCGCGCCTGTTAACGGCACCTATGTCTTCAGCTACCACCTGACCGCCTACAGCCGCGTCCTCAAGGTTGGACTGTTTTGGAACTTCCAGCCTGTGGTGAAGAGCACTGAGGACTTGGGCTCCACCTCCCAGCAAGTGGTGCTGCACCTGAGCGAGGGAGATCAGGTGTGGCTGCAGGTGCGAGACACCAGCAGTAATGGCATGTACACTAATTCAGAGTCTAGCAGCACCTTCAGTGGATACCTGCTGAACCCGGACACCTGCGATGTGGTTTTTGGCAGAGAGTTCCCCACACCGAAAACCGGAGTTTATAGCTGGGGGGAGATCAGTACAGCCCCTCCCAACCCATCAAAGCCTTAACACTAAACATTCAGTACTAAATTGGGTACTTTTGCTACTGTAGCAGCCAAATAGCCCATCAGTCTATCAATAAAGAGCATCTCTCGATCTAAACCGTAATGGAGAAACCCCTAAATACCAAACCCTAAATTATCACAAATCTCTAAACCTTGGACACTCCCAAATTCTGAAGCACTAAACCCTAATCCCAAAACCAGGGTGGGGAACCAAGGACTGCCCTAGACACTAAATACAAATACAGAAAAAACAAAAACAAGACTAGTCCATAATTTGTAAACATTAAACCCTATTCTCTAAACATTAAACCCTTAGCTTCAAACACTAAGCTAAACACTAAGATCAATACTAATCCCTAAGAACTAAAACCAAATCCCTAAACCCTACAATATTCTCCCTGTGACTAAACGCTAATCCTTAAACCACGAATCTCTTTACACAAACCATGGACACTAAACTCTCTCTAACCTAATCTTTAAACACAAATGCCAAATTGCTAAACACTAAGCAATAAATCCTGACCAACAAAATATTCATCCCTAAGCACCAAACACTCAATATTAATCCATAAACACAAAACCCTCAGACATCTAAACACTAAATTCTAATAACCCTTAACATCAAACTCTAAAAACATCAAAAACAAACCTTAAGTACTAAAACATACCAGAATCATTAAACAACAGGAACACTTATTTTACTCATTTTTAAACACTAAACTCTAATCATTAAATAATACATTCTGATTCCTATACACTAAACACTAATCCCTAAACATTAATGTCTTCTTCCTTAGTACTAAACACTACATGATAGTCCCCACACCCTAAACACTAACCGCTAAACTTTAATACCTAATAAACTCTCAGCCATAAACTGGGGTATTAAAATACCCTTAATGACACTAAACACTAATCCCTAAACACCAATTCTTAAACATGTCCAATGCCTTCTCCCTTAGTACTAAATTACTAACCCCAATCCCTACACTCTAAACACTAACCCCCTTAAAGATTTAAAATATCTAAATACACTAAATCCAAACTCCTAGACACTAATCCCTAAACACTTGACCAACTCTTAGCCCTAAACATTTACAAATACCCAAATACACTAAACACTGATCCCTAAACACCAATTCATAAACATAGTCTTTTTCTAACATTTTCTTAAAAGTTGTCTCCCTTAGTACTACATTCCTAACACTAATCCCTACACACTAAACCCCTATTCCTATACACTAAACACTAATCCCCAAACACTCAAAATACCTAAACACACTAAACCCTAAAGCCTCATTCTTAAACCTTCTCCCTTAGTACTAAATACAAAATACTAATCCCTACACTTAAAACACTAACCCCTACACACCTAAAATACCTAAATCAAACTCCAAATCTTAAACTCTAGACATTAAACTCTAAATCTTTGAAGGGAGACCAGGCCTACCTTTCACCTGAAGCTCCAGGAAAGAACATCAATTGAGATTTCATAAAACTAATAGTTCAAAGCTGATACATTTAGTAGCTGTACCTTTTAGTGGAGCACAGAAAAAAAAGAAATGCCATATATGATAGATATTCTGATATATGAAATATGATGTATGAAATGTACACAGTTGTAGTGTGTGTGGAACAGAGCCATCTGAGGGCTGAGGTTAAGCATGCTTAAATGTTTAAGACGAATAACGTCTCAATCAAATTAACATAATAAACTATATTTGAAGTGATGACGATGATGTTGTTGATGATGATGATGAATGGAACTGAAATGGAATGAATTAAGACCTATTAAATTTGATGTGAAATGTTGGTGTTAAAGCAGTTTCTTGGTGAAGGACTTTTTATTTTGTAATACTGTAGAAAAATAATAAACTGCACAGATTTATATGATGATCCACTTGAAATGTGAAGCTGAGCTTCAGGTAGCGCACTGTGACCTGTGGGGAAATGTCCACTGGCCTTCTGTCCTCTTTACTGTGTGTGAGTGTGTGTGTAATCTGATTAGTGCTGCATTGTCACTCAGACAGTACAGATCAGAGTGGAGATAATTCTGTTCACTCTATTATTACTGCAATCTATTCACTATCACTACAATCTGCAGCCCCGCAGGCATGCATGCATGTGTGTGTGTGTGTGTGAATTGCATGCATTGAGGATATTTGAGAAGGGAGAAGGTATATAGTGTGTGTGTGTGTGTGTGTGTGTGTGTGCTTTACCATGAGAACATAAAGGTAAAGGTGCATGTATTTGTCACTGTACAGTGTACAGTGAAATGTGTCCTCCGCATTTAACCCATCTGGTAGTGAACACACTCACACACACACACATGTGTTAGGGGCAGTGAGTACACACACACACCCAGAGCGGTGGGCAGCCAACTCCAGCGCCCGGGGAGCAGAGAGGGTAAAGGGCCTTGCTCAAGGGCCCAACAGTGGCAGCTTGCCGAGCCCGGGAATCGAACCCACAACCCTGTTATCGATATCCCGGCGCTATAACCGCTGAGCCACTACTGCCCCATCATGTTTCATGCTGGGGGATTTGGTGCCTTTATGTTGCGCTAGTCAGCTGACCCCAGATTCAGCCGACCAGCCGGACATGTTTGGTAGCTGATGGTAAGCTTCTTTACTTTACAAGCTAAGCTAACGCTGCTAACAAAAACTGGACTTACACTGTCACCATTCACATCCCCTAAACTCCTCCAGATCTTCATTAGTCTGGGACCTACTTTGGTCTATAAACACATAATCATATGATTATGATTACATATACACAGAGCTGTCATAGCGTTATGATTGCTCTAGGTGAAACCTCTAGCTAACTGTCTTACAGCTATGAAGCCTTAGCTATGCTAACAAACAAACGCGAGACCTGTGTAGTGATCTTTTCATATACTTTTAGCCTGTTAGCTATTATTTTCCTTATTAGGCATCTTTTAGCCTCTTATCAGTCTTTTAGCTTATTACTGAGCTACTATTTAGCCTATTAGGTGTCTTTTGATAGGCTAAGATTTAGCCTATTAAGGAGCTATTGTTTAACCTGTTAGGTGTCTTTTAGCCTATTAGTTAGCTATCATTTAACCTATTAGCTGTCCTTTATGGCATCTGTCTTTTAGCCTTTTAGCTAGTAAGCTATCGTTTAAACTCTTAGCTATCATTTAGCCTATTAGGTATTTTCTAGCCTATTAGTTAACTATCATTTAGCCTATTAGTTAACTATCATTTAACCTATTAGCTGTCCTTTATGGCATCTGTCTTTTAGCCTTTTAGCTAGTAAGCTATCGTTTAAACTCTTAGCTATCATTTAGCCTATTAGGTATTTTCTAGCCTATTAGTTAACTATCATTTAGCCTATTAGGTATTTTCTAGCCTATTAGTTAACTATCATTTAGCCTATTAGTTAACTATCATTTAGCCTATTAGTTAGCTACCGTTCAACCTGTTAGGTGTCTTTTTGCCTATTAGTTAGCTAGCTAGCTATCATTTAGCCTGTTAGGTGTCTTTTAGGCTGCTAGTTAGCTACTGTTTAGCATGTTAGTTGTTCTTTAGCCTATTAATTAGCTATCGTTTAGCCTGTTAGCTATTATTTCGCTTATTAGGCATCATTTAGCCTCTTATCAGTCTTTTAGCTTATTACTGAGCTATCATTTAGCCTATTTGGTGTCCTTTAGTCTGTTAGTTAGCTATCATTTAGCCTTTTAGCCTATTAGGTACTTTTTAGCCTCTTATTTAACCTGTTAGGTGTAGTTTTTACATGTTTTAGCATGTTAACTATCCTAGCTATCTTGCTAGCTAACTAGCTTGTTTGTTAGTTCTGTTGTAACCTGTCAGTTTGCTGTCTTTTAGCCTTTCAGATACTTCTTTTTTAAACCATTTTTAAGTTAACTATATTTTAGACTATATTATATTATTTATTATTATATTATTTATATTATAGACTGCTTTCACACAGATTCGTGTGTGCAAAAGTGGGCAGAAAGCAGCAGATACCTAACAGGCTAAACAATAACTAACTAAAAAGCTAAAAGACAACTTATAGGCTAATCAAAATGATTGACCAGCCACTGGTCAAACTGTCCTGCCTTCTTATTGTTTTCTCTATTAATGTTCTTGAACATAGTTGCATGATTTGACAGATATTCACCACCCTCCTACCCTCATACGCACACACTGCCATGGTCCTACAATGTAGGCCTACTTGAAGCCCCTACACAGGATGTCACAACATCCTAACCACGATGGACACCCGTGTGTCTTTTAACCTGTTAGTTGGCCACTTTTTTTGCTCCTGTAGCCCAAAGCACAAATCAGACAGTGTGTAAACAGTGCATAATGGACTTATTCATGATTAGGTGGAGCCACTTCTGAGTGTGTTCTTACCTAAACTCCTGGACACGCCACAGGTATACATGTGTTTGTTAATGTAATGGAATAATGGCTGCGCTGGAAGGCTATACTCCCTACTGGATATCAGTGCTAATCAGGAACGCCTGAGGCCCGAACATGAGCTCTAAATCTGTTGGCCTACGTATAAAGGAAACCTAAACTACACAGAGAAGCAGAACACAGAGGATGGGTTTACTTTAGAGAGTAAAACACCCAATCAGCTCCGTTTACAGCCACTGAGCGAACCGGGGGATAGATTTCAAGCTGATTGCGAACCAGATCAATGTTGTCCCATTAACCATAGCTCTGCATTTTTGTCCCTTCTCCTGTTATTCGCCATTGGTTGTGACGTGGACTAGGTGGGTTCCAGATAGGCATGAGCTCTGAGAGGGTTTGTACATGCGTTGTACACGGCTCCATTGTGACAGACCACCTTAATCTCACATGGGTCCCACACTGTTAAAAGTTGGGTTTTTAGAAGAAGAAGGTTTCTTGAAGGTTCCTCAAAGCACCTTGAGATGTTCCCCCACCGTTTCAAATCGAAGAACCCCTAAAAAGTTCCTTAAGGAACGTGTCATTTTAACTATGGTAATTAGGCCCTTTTTGTAGTGCCCATGCCCAGTGACTGTGGTGTTTATGGTTTCCAGTTGGGCCACACATACAGGCCTCACATGGATGTTTCTGATAATCAGCTGTTCTTATTTAGATACAAATATGAAGGATACTAAAATAATTTGGGAGGAGAATAGTTCAATTATCAATTAAGCAATTTTTAATTCAAATTAACATTCAGGAAAATAAAGAAAAACAATATTTTGTGGAAAAATAGTCCAATAAATTTGTGATGTAGCTTAACACTGCATAAAAAAAATAATTTAGGTATTTGGTGTAAATTTAGAAATGTAGATCTGTTCTATGAATGTGTTAAAGATAGAAATTTCTTTATTGATTTAATTTTGTTTCATAGCTAGTTAATATTTCAGTTCAGTCGTTTTACAAACAAATGTTTAAGATTTACAACCTGTTGAAGCAAAAACGACTAGATACATTTGAATGGAAATCTATAATGCGACATAATTTATCACTTCATTAATAACAACTACATTCATGTTCTGTCTGTTTGGAAAAACGACAAACCTTCGTTAAAAATGACTTTTATTTTTTGCTTTATAGACAGTTCCTACAGCAAATAGAGAACATCCCTGCATCTCTCCACCTGCCTGCCTTCAAACAGTCTGAGACCAACTCCTACCTTACCTTTCCCCTCACCTCATCTCACATTACACCACCACTACTCCTACACTCTTTCCTTTACAGCATCTAAACACACTAAAAAAAAACAATTTCCACTGACCACTTCCCTCTGGTCCAGAAGCTGACCCTCACAGTACGTATATACATATACACTCCTGGCCACTTTATCAGAAACCCCTCTGCTTGTGGCTGGATATTTGTGGGTGATTGAAATGAACTAATGGAAAGTGACAGTGACAGTCTATAGCTATAGTCTGTTACTGTTCACCTGTATGTGGAGGTAATCATGGGGGTTTCTAATAAAGTGTCCTGTGGAAGCACAAGGTGGGTGTTTCCAATAACGTGGCCAGGGAGGAAGCACAAGGTAGGCGTTTCTAATAAAATGGCCAGGGAAGATGCCCAAGGTAGATGTTCCAATAAAGTGAACAGTGACTAGAAGCACAAGGTAGGTGTTTCCAATAAAGTAGCCAGTGAGGAAGCACAAGTTAAGTGTTTCCAATAAAGTGACCAGTGAGTGAAAGCACAAGATAATGGTTTCTAATAAAGTGGCCAGTGAATGTAGTGCTGTAGTGTAGCCCAGCCTTCAAAGTATGTACACCTATAAACACTTATAAGCTTCTATAATCATTCCTCAGTGAGCAATGAGCGCAGCGTTGATTGTTCCCATGGCAGCTTCTCTCGACGTCTTAAGGTTCAGCAGGAGATTCATCATCATCGCCAATGATTCCCTTGAGGTAGGAACGCTTAAACTCTTCAAAGACCATGTCGTCATCTCCATCACTGCGAACACACAAATATGCATTCAACAAATAATTAGTTAATAATAGTAAACATATAGATAGGCACGGCCAGAGTACCCTTGATCAAATTCACTGCCAATCAGAAGGGTTGTTAAAGACAAGTTCTTCCATTTTTATAGCCACCAAATCTGTTAAACATGGTGGTGGGAGTGTTCTGAAATCTCCAGGATTATTCCACACCTCCTGCCCAAGATCCAAAGCATGGTGGTGGGAGTGTTCTGATTCCAAAGTCGACACCCCTAAATCAGAGCATTTTCTGATTTTTCGCTGCCCAAACACATTCAACGATGTTGAGGTCTGGAGTTTGGGGTGGTCAATCTGTTGTTCTGAGAGCAGCAGAAGATATTCGTTTGATTTGGCTGTTCTCAGTAAAAGCTTTTTGCTCATTTGATGTGTTTATCTGACGAGGGGCAGTGTCAGTGGTCTACCAGGTGGTACAGGGGATCTTTAGGGCTTCTACTTTATCTGTAGCTTTGAATAATTTATTTAACTCTTGCTTATGCAAGTGGGTTATCTTTAGTCTAATCTTCTCACAGAATACTGAAGAACCTACTAACTATTTTGACTGGAAACAAATACAGAAGTAAAAGTGTGTGTATGAGTGTGTATATGTGTGTATAAGGAAACATAAAGCTATGACGGTGAATTGAAACTCCATGCCTCGAGGGCCTGAAAGCAAATCACAGGTCACTCATTTACTGCAGACCCGATTCTACTGTTCAACCAATCTCAGTTCTTACTGTAGGTGTGTGTGTGTTCACGTGTCTCACATTGTGGTAGCAGTCAGAGGAAGTGCAAGACAAAGTGAGACACTTGGTGTGAAACAAGAAACACTCAGATTGTAGGGCAGAAATAGGCCCAACCTAACACAGGGTGAAATGTAACATGGATATATGGCGATCTTCTCCTGTTCCCATAGCAGTGACGTCTTCCACTTTTCTCACCAATCGGACAGAAATCTCTACAGATTCACCCTGAAGACTTTCTGTACCATAAAAGTCTTTGTTTAATGGTAAGTGTGTTTGTAGAAGTCCCAGAATTCACTCTTATATCATATGCATTTCCTCATGTTAGTGTAATTGAAGCTTCATCTCACAGTGAGAGCTAGCCTGGCTAATGTACAGCCTCCAAACATGATGGAGGTAGTTTCATCAATGACTCACAGTGAGAGCTTGCCTGGCTAATGTACAGCCTCCAAACATGGTGGAGGTAGTTTCATCAACAGCTCCCAGTGAGAGCTAGCCTGGCTAATGTACAGCCTGCAAACATGGTGGAGGTAGTTTCACACAGTGTTACTGTAACAGATCTGGATTTGAACTTTCCACCTTTGGTATCTGTTACAGCGCCCCCCTCAGTCTGGTGTAGTTAAGTTTGACGTGTGTTACATTGTGTGTAACACTGCAGCAGAGCCATCCCAGGCAGGTGAAATAAAATTTTATTTACGTTTGTGGACCTGGATTTGTCACCTTTGGTGTTTGTCTGAATTTGCCAGACTGTTACAGTGGCTGTTACAGCACCCCCCTCAGTCTAATAAGTTGGACATGAGAAACACTGTGTTTTGCTGCTGATGGATGATGAAAATATATAGATATATGGAGTTGTTTACCTTTCTTTGACTGTGAAATCCCAGAGGAGGAGCACAGGAGGGTTTAGAAGGAAACAAAGACATTTCAATAAGACCTTTTGCAAAAGAATTTGATTAATAATCATTTCTGCTGCCTGATTTTTTGTTTGTACAGTTCCTCTAGAAACAGCCTAGAGAGAAGCTCACCTGCATCAGGTTTAGGGTGCATGAGCAAGAACGGCACTTCCACGGCAACCTCACTGATACACACACGCACAAACACACTCACGGGTTACATATGAAGACAGTACACCAATTTCATCTGTGTAATTAAAAAAAACCCAAAAAACCCCATCAGGCTTACCTGGATCCAATCATGCTGTTAAATCAAAAATCATAGAAAGGCTTGTTACTAATATCCATATGTACAAACATATTTAGTAGTTATAAGTAAATGTATGTACTATATGTATGCAAAATAATGTCCCATATGAATTTTGTATGCAAGCATCTACATGTAACATATATGTTATACACAAATATTATAATGTAAGTACCCATATGTAATAAAATACATAGCATATGTATTAAATGTAAGTTTCAATGTCTAACAATAATGCGCCCCATATGTATGTATTATAATGCGACCCATATGTATTACATGTAAGTATATATGTATTATATATGTGCAAGCACCTACATGTAATAATTAGTGCTGGCAATGTTAATGTTAATGTTTTTTTTGTTTGTTTGTTTTTTACCGCAAATGAATCATCTTACCAAGTTTGGCCCCAGTGTCCTCCTATAGGTCTCTTTCTCTTTACAGAGCCTAGTGACGTATTAGCGCTTTTACTTTGCAATGTAAACACAGCGTCGCTTCTGTTGAGCTCAGAGGGTAGATTACACTTTTTCTAAGTAATTCTGAAATATTTAGTTGAGTTCATTTTATATATATATATATATATATATATATATATATGTATATATATATATATATATATATATAAGCGAGCACACCAGTCAGTTGTAGCAGAGCGCAAAACAACAGTTGTGGGCAAAGGACACCGTTTGACTGATGCCTGAAACTGCACGATAATAGGGTGCCGGGTGAAGGGTGGTAGAATCTTGGAAACTGCTAACTTTGTGGGATGTTCTAGGGCCACCGTAGTGAAAGTGTACTGAGAGTTCCTCCCAATGGCAGAGGTGCCCAGCACGGGCCCTTGCTGCCAGTGGGGAACGAGGACTCCGGCGAATGGTACAGAGCAAGGTGGTCGTAATATTCTGATATGACTGTGCTTATGTATGAATCCATGTAACAATAATAAACCCCATATGTATTAAATGTATATGTAAGTACCGATATTATATGATAGTAATGTATCACATATGTATTATCTTACCCAGCTGCAGTGCCTTTGACCACCACTCTGTAGGACACCAGCATCCCAAGAACCTCCTTTAGCACCTCCTCCTTCACTCTGCACACACACACACACTCTGTTATTACACTGCCATCGCTTTGCAACCAACAAGTCCCATGATGCAGAGCGGTGTGTTCTCACATGGTGGAGGAGGCCAGGTTGGTGTCCTCATGCTTCAGCTTTCCGTCCAGAGCCAGGCCACGCCTCTCACGGCCGCTGTCCAACATGGGGCGGAGGGAGTAAACTTTCTTCAGGCTGGTCCCAGAGGGCACGGTGTCGCTACGGTAACAACAGCAGTAAGCAAAATCAATAGCTTGTACTTCATTCATTGTTTCTTCTGAAATCAAAGGTCTTAATAAAGGGTCTTAAAAAAATGTATTTCGGCGCATTGCTTTGAGTATTTGATTCAGCATTAGTGGCGTCAGGGTGTTGGATGATCACCACCCCACCTCGTCCCAAAAGGAATTGGATGGAGCACCAGCCATCATTCCAGGCAACACAGTTCCACTGCTCCACAGATCAATGCTGTATTGGTATTAGGCATGGTGCCAAAAAGTCCTATTCTGTGGGCAGTACTTCTCTACAGGGACAAGACAAGCTCGGCAATGGTTGCAGTTTGAAGTAGCCAAATACATTCATTAGATGGGGTGTCCACAAACTTTTATACACAAAGTGTAGGTGGCTTAAGAATGGGCTAACATGCTAACATACCGGCCTGTTCTGAAGACAGTTTTAAAAGGTGGTACTTACGAACTTTCATCACACGCCACAGTTCTGACGTACTTATCGTTGGAGTACAACACCACATTAGTGATCTGCTCCGCTGAGAGAGAGAGAGAGAGATGTTAAGCTAAAATTAACAAAAACAAGCAGAACAGAGCAGAACAGAAGGGAGTATTACCTGAGACTGTGATGTTCTTCACGTCTTTGCTGGAGCTGTTATCGATGTCCACGCTGACATGAATTGTTTCCCCATGATAATACGTCTACACAACAGAGCGAAAGAGACAGTTACTGAGTGTATCACCAGCTGACCACGCTGGTGAAGCAGAAGTTATTTAACCAGGGAAGGCTAGGATCTCTGGTGATGCCACAGCCATCCGTGTCCGGGAGTCCCAGAGAGCATAACTGTCCTCTGTCTCTCTGAGTGGAGTGGATGGTCCTCCCTCTCCCCTATCACTTAGCATGGGCGATCCTAGCCAATCTGGGCATCTGTTAGCTCACGTAACAGAATTAGCAGTTAGTCTTCTCCTCCACCACACCTTTCAAAACTGCAGATGGAGCTCAACACGCTTGCCCAGATTGGCTAGAATTGCCTATTCTAAGTGATGGGGGGAGAGGGAGGACCGTCCTACCCACCCAGAGAAAGAAGAGGACAGTTATGCTCTTTGGGACTCTCAGACATGGATGGCCACAGCATCACCGGGGATCGAACCTACAACTTTCTGATGACTGGGCTAACACCAAGAAGCTTTTCCAGGGCTGTCGGTCAGTCCAGGCCATGGCTAAATGATAAATGGCTAAAAGCCATGCCAAACGGGCTGGTGAGCACTGGTTTAGGACAATAGGGACCAGCATCATTTCAAAATACAGATTAAATCTCCTCACCTCTTTATCCAAGGAGGCGGACATGTGGAGAGGCTTGTCTGACATCATAAACTCACAAGTGGTCTCATTTGACGGTGGTGGACCTCCTTGATCAGAAGCATGCTGCACCTTCCTAATGGCCAAACGCACTGAGCTCCTACAGAGTGAGAGATTCCTGACTAGTTAGGATTTTCACAATTTGCTTCCAAAACATTATGACTACATAGAGTTTGAACAGTACTGGGAACTCACATGCTCACGTAAACCAGGCTGTATGATCTCATTATCAAATTTTCTGTACAAGCTTAGTTTGTAAAAGGCAAAGACGTCTCACCTTTTCTGAGCTTTCTCATCTTGATTATCAGCGCAGAACGCCTTCACCTCAAACTCCACGGCACATTGCTACACACACACACACAAAGGCATTTAAAGGATTTTTACATTTATTTTGGAATAGTTACTAGTAGCATAAGATATCATGTGCCATTTTTCACCCTTTTTGACTATCAGTAGGACACAGGTGGTACAGGTGGTGGTGTTTACCTTTCCTACCACTGTACTAAAGTAGCTATTATAGTGGGGAAGGTGGGTGGTGTTGTTACTGTGGTTGTTCTTTACCTTTCCTACATCAGTGGGTGCAGGCTGCAGAGCCACAGAGCACGGCAGATTATCTGGAAACTAAACCACACAAAACACAGTTCAGGTGACCCAGAATGATCAAAGTCAAAACAGCACTACAGAACACATGACTAGTCCAAGGAAACTACAGGACCCAAGACTCCTATAATCCAAAAGAACTTGTAGGATTGCAGGCTCTAGGGTTTATACAGCCCTGAGGAAACAGCAAGATCCAAGATTGCATGTCCAAAGCTTCTGAAGGTTCCTATAGGGCCTAGTATTACAAAGGAAACTACGTAACCTAGGATCTCTGCAGTGCCCAGTGGATACTGGTTACAGGATTCAGGATACAGGATTCAGACAGTTGCTCAGGAGAAACTACAGAACCTAGGATCCCTACAGTTGCCCAAAGAGAATTAGGAACCTAGAATCCTAATAGTTGCACATGATAAACTACCAAGAACCAAGAATCCTTACTGTTACAAAGGGGGAAATACAAAAAGCAGCTGCCCAGAGTAAACTACTGAACCCACTGTTTTTACAATTTCCCTGGGAAACCACATAAGCTAGAATACCTACTGTCACCCAGGGGAAACTACAGAACCAAGAATTCCTACAGTTTTATACGGGAAAACTGCAGAACCAAGAATCCCTACAGTTTCTCACAGGGATACTACAGAATCTACTGAACCAAGAATCCCTACAGATGCCCAGGGAAAACTACAGAACCAAAAATCCCTACAGTTCCTCAGAGGAAACTACAGAACCAAGAATCCCTACAGTTGCCCAGGGGAAACTACTGAACTAAGAATCCCTACAGTTGCCCAGGCGAAACTACAGAACCAAGAATCCCTACAGTTTCTCACGGGGAAACTACAGAAACAATGATCCCTACTTTTGTCCCAGGGAAAACTACAGAACCAAGAATCCATACAGTCACAAAGGGGAAACTACAGAACCAAGAATATCTATAGTTTCTCATAGAGAAACTACAGAACCAAGAATCCCTACTTTTGCCCCAGGGGAAACTACAGAACCAAGAATCCCTACAGTTGCTCAGCAGAACACACACAACCAAGAATACTTACAGTCATCTAGGGGAAACTACAGAACCAAGAATTCCTTCAGTCACCCAGGGGAAACCACAAAACCAAGAATCCCTACCGCTTCTCAGAGAGAAACTACAGGACCAAGAATCCCTACAGTTGCCCAGGGGAAACTACAGAACCAATGATCCCTACTTTTGCCCCAGGGGAAACTACAAAACTAAGAATCCCTACAGTTGCCCAGGGGAAACTACAGAACCAATGATCCCTACTTTTGCCCCAAGGGAAACTACAGAACCAAGAATCCCTACAGTAAGAAGTTGCCCAGAGGAAACTACAGCACCCAGAATTCATACATTCCCCCAAGGAAAACTACAGAACCTAGGATCCCCACAGTTGCCCAGGGGGTACAACAGATCCCAGGACAACTATAGATTCCTACAAAACATATCTTAAAACTCTTCTTTTCACCTCAAAGAAGAAGGGGTAGGCATTGATCCCCAGTTTGCGCAGGAGTCTCTCTTGCAATTTGGTGTGGATGCTGCGATCTATGTCCTGCAGTGGGGGGTAAACCTGCCGTGTGCACAGGAAAATGTCTCTCCGAAATGCCATCCCCAGCACGTCCATGTCATCTCGGCCGTACCGGAACGTACATGATAGCATGACAAAAACTGGCATACACAAACATGAAATTAGCCTGAGGAAGAGAAGGTGGTCCTGAAATACCAATAACAAGCTCAATGTGAATATTTCTCCCACCTTTCTTTCCTTTTGCTTGCTCCGGATCGATCAGCACCACTCCATCTAAACCGCAACACAAACACCAACATATGTTCACAGATAACAAACATGGAGACTGAGAGACAGGTACAGGTCAGCCTACAGTGATTCGGACTGATCGTTACTGAACAGGAGCACGGTGAGCTTTGATTGGCAGCTAAATAGAACTGTTAATGGTGGATGTGCTTACCAACAGGATCAACAAAGTCACAGTGATCCACAAAGTCTCTCCTACCCATGTAAACACCCACCTGTGAAATCACAGAAATCACGATTATTTCATGGGGGTGGTAAAGAGAGAGAGGCCAGCAGAAGATATGCAGAGAAGGAGGATATGGAGCTTACTGATTTGTCGCGGGAGAGCTTCTTAAAAATCACGTGTTTAGGACTCATGATGTCACCTAGAGAACAAACAAACAAACAAACCAGTAAACAAACAAACACGAGTCCCTGGAATTGCAATCACCACTCAGTCTGTCCTATGCTGATATTTTCTGAATGCTGAAGTGTAAATGTGTGTTTTGCCCATCAGGGTGTCCAGCAGAGACACCGCTGGACTTTCAGTACTTTGCAAAAGTCTCAGTACAGCCAAGAACGTAATACTGTTAATGGGGGTCATATTATAAAACACTGCATACTTATCCCAATCTATGTGTAGGTGTGTAACCTTGTAGGTATCAGCACTGACTGCAGGTGTGTCTTTCCACTAAAGCCAGTTTGAACCACTTTAAGGCTATTTTTTCCAAGCAATCTATGTATAAGGATGCAAAAACATTTCCAAATGTAGGTGTACACAATAATAACTCTATCATAGCATTATCAAATATGTTATGCAGCACACCAGAATGTTTTTGTAGTTCTTTTATTTAATACCCTGAGTATTTCAAGAAAAACAAGAAGACAGAATATGGCAGTTCTATGTTTACAGGATTCTTATCGAAGTCTAGGTGTCTGAAGTAAACGTTAGACACCTAAGATTCCTAAATAACTATGCAATATAGGGTTATTGCAGTTGCCCAGTGGATACTTCAGAACCCAGTGTTCCAACATGTGCCTCTACAAGCCCAGGGGAAACTTCAAAATCCAGAGTTCCTACAGAACCCAGGGTTTCTACAACTGTCCAGGGGACACTAAAGAATCCAGGATTCCCACAGTTGCCCAGGGGAAACTTCGGAATCCAGGGTTCGTACAGTTGCCCAGGGGAAACTTCAGAATCCAGTGTTACTATAGTTGCCCAGGGGAAACTGCAGAATCCAGGGTTCTTATAGTTGCCCAGGGGGAAACTGCAGAATCCAGGTTCCTATAGTTGTCCAGGGGAAACTTCAGAATCCAGGGTCCCTACAGTTGCCCAGGGGAAACTACAGAACCCAGGGTTTCTACAATTGTCCAGGGGACATTAAAGAATCCAGGGTTCCTACAGCTGTCCAGGGGACACTAAGGAATCCAAGTTTCCTATAGGTGCCCAGGGGAAACTTCGGAATCCAGGGTTCGTACAGTTGCCCAGGGGAAACTTCAGAATCCAGTGTTACTATAGTTTCCCAGGGGAAACTGCAGAATCCAGGGTTCCTATAGTTGCCCAGGGGGAAACTGCAGAATCCAGGTTCCTGTAGTTGTCCAGGGGAAACTTCAGAATCCAGGGTCCCTACAGTTGCCCAGGGGAAACTACAGAACCCAGGGTTTCTACAATTGTCCAGGGGACATTAAAGAATCCAGGGTTCCTACAGCTGTCCAGGGGACACTAAGGAATCCAAGTTTCCTATAGATGCCCAAGGGAAACTTCGTAATCCAGGGTTCGTACAGTTGCCAAAGAGAAACTTCAGAATCCAGTGTTACTATAGTTTCTTAGGGGAAATGTCAGAATCCAGAGTTCTTATAGTTGCCCAGGGGAAACTTCAGAATCCAGGGTCCCTACAGTTGCCCAGGGGGAAACTACAGAACCCAGGGTTTCTACAGTTGTCCAGGGGACATTTAAGAATCCAAGTTTCCTATAGGTGCCCAGGGGAAACTACAGAATCCAGGGTTCGTACAGTTGCCCAGGGGAAACTTCAGAATCCAGTGTTACTATAGTTTCCCAGGGGAAACGTCAGAATCCAGGGTTCGTACAGTTGCCAAGGGGAAGCTTCAGAATCCAGGGTTTCTATAGTTGCCCAGGGGAAACTGCAGAATCCAGGGTTCTTATAGTTGCCCAGGGGAAACTGCAGAATCCAGGGTTCCTATAGTTGTCCAGGGGACACTTCAGAATCCAGGGTTTCTACAGCTGTCCAGGGGACACTAAAGAATCCAAGTTTCCTATAGGTGCCCAGCGGAAACTGCAGAATTCAGGGTTCCTATATTTGCCTAGGGGAAACTTTAGAACCAAGGGTTCCTACATTTGTCCAGGGGAAACTACAGAATCCAGGGTTCCAACAGTGAGGAAAAATACAGAAAATACAGTGTTTGCAGCAATTTGTTTTCTCTCACAATTTAAAAAATATGATTATTTCAGGATATGACTATATTATAACCTAATTCTTCAATAATTCAGTCATTTTTCAAACATCTACATAATTTTCTTGAATTACACAAGGTTTTAACGTTTTAGATAACACCCTCACAAAATCACTATTCACTGCATTCATATTCATTTTGATGTATTGTAATGTTAGCAAGAAACTCTTACTCTTCAAACAGCATTAATAATATATGTATAATAATATGTATAGATGAATAATTTCATCAAGTGGGCCGAGACGTTTGCACAGTTCTGCATTAGTGCAGTATTAGTGTGGCGAAGCACATAGAGCCCTCGCTGTTATCTCCGTTTCCTCCTGATCAGCAGTTCCAGCAATGATGCTAATCCTAATCTATTATCTATCTATTATCCTAGTGTATTAGCACTTTACACACACACTCAACACATTCACCGAGCGCACACACACTTCCAGTTACACAGGAAATCCAATTATAGTTGTGTTGAAGATTCAAACAATAAAAGTAATTGAAGGCATCAATTATGATTATTAACATTTGACTTTAAAAAGCTGCAAAAAGTATTTGCAAAAATCTAAAAGTTTCAGTTCTCAGCACTGCCAGCAGGGTTGCAGGTTGCTTTAACCTTGCAGCTCCCACAGTAAGTTTTAGCCTGGAAGTTTTGCTTCGGCAGGTCAACGTACTAGAGACGTTCTAACGTGCTAACGTTTCCGAAATATTAGGGAAGAATGTTACCATTTCAGAACTTTAGCAAGTTTTGGCGAAACCTTGGCAACTGTGTGGCCCACAAAAGTCCGAAGTAAAGCACACACTCGTGGTCACGTTAGTGTACGCTCAAGCAAGATTACTCAAGACACTGTAAGAGTGGACTGATGATGCGTCCAGAAGATCCTTGCAAACTGTTGAACTTTTAAGTTAGCTACAAAGATGCTAACCATTGTTGTAAACATCAAGTTCTGCATTAGCCGAGTATACAAGTTTACAAATGCAATCACCAGCCAGTTACCATGGCAAAACATCAAATGGAGCTGACGAAAAGTGCACTGATAAAAACACATCAAATGCACCTCAATTTTCGTATCGCAATGTTTGTTAACGAGCTCTGTTGCTAAGCAACTGACAGTCTGTATTTTTTTAACACAGTGATGTCATAGGTTCCTCTCATTCAAGACATTGGGTTTGAAAATTCTAGACCGACCAAAATAGTAATGATACATTCATCTAGGAGCCAATCAGCACGCTTGTTTCTAAATCTAGACTTCTAATTGGCTGCATAAATCACATTTCGTACTCATTATGCTATTAACGTCTTTATGACTCTACAGCTGCTCATGCTCTGTTTGCACTCAGTTACTATACTCACTGCTGCTTTACGCCACGCCCACTTTTAAATTGTCATTTCGTAAAGTTTGTAAAGAAGACGCTGGAAAAGTATTGGATCAGGAACTTTGTTCACCGTGGTAATTTTCTAATTCCGCGAGCCAATCTCCCAACACACTTCGGCGCAGCTTTTAGCGTCCTACGAAAACAAACTCACCTGTGTGTGTGTGCTCAGATGCTGCTCAGGTAGAAAGATGTTTGTGTGTGCAGGTGTGTTGAAGTGGCCGTATTTGTAACCTGTGCGAAGCTCCGCCCCCCTGGCTGGTCCGCTCTTACTCACTGGATTGGTGCTGTCTGTTTCCGTCAGCAAGATTCCCTCCGCAGACAACAAACACACACACAAATCCTCACACCAACACATACTAACATTGGGCAGTGCAGCTGGGGTCAGTTGTCAGTGTGTAGGTTTATCAGAACGGTCAGTGTTGCTGAGATTCTGTGTGATATCCAAAAACTAAATCTGAGGTTTTCGTAATTCACGGCCCATCTGAGCCACCCCCTCCCTACGCCTCAACTGTGAATCATCAACACGGGGCTTTGCTTAATCTTAATCTGCACACTGGCTGCACAGAGTCACCATGGAAACATGGGGTAGTTGAGCTTCAGGTGTGTGTTATAGCTCTGTGACACCGCTCACAGGTCGGTTCCTAGCTCCTGAATTCTGGCCGCTGGACAGTGAGAGCAAAGAAAAATAGTGGTTTGTTACGGGGTGGTGGGGTAAGGGGGCATGGCTGTGGTCACGAGTTTTGAGGAGGTTTATCGTGTCTGTGTGTGAGGACGGTGTTATGAGTGTGTAAAACCATGTGGTCAAACTCAGCAGTCTGAGTGCTCAGGTCAGCACAGATTACACTTACAGTCCCCTCACCTAGGGGCTCAACATAATCACATGTTGCTGTAGACACACATGCAAACACACTTCTGTGCGTAACATAATACAGCCTGTATTTTATATTTATATATGTAAAAAATATATGCATGATCAGATGTCCCATGAAAATTATGTAAACATGTATCTATATATAAAAAGCCACATATGTATTATATATGTGATGATACATATTAACAACACCCCATATTTTAATTTATATATAAATATTAAAATATGTGTGTATATGTAACAACAATTAGGTAACAACAATTTTGTCCGTGTGTGTGTGTGTGTGTATATGTATATATATATATATACATATACACACACACACACACACGGACAAAATTGTTGTTACCTCTTGGTTAATGAAATGATGGTACCCTTAACTTAATATTTTGTTGCACAACCTTTTGAGGCAATCACTGCAAATCAATTCCTGTAACTGTCAATGAGCAAACTGATCCAGTTGTCTTAGGTTTGAAGGGTGCCTTTTCCAGACGGCATGTTTCAGCTCCTTCCAAAGATGCTTAATAGGATTTAGGTCAGGGCTCATAGAAGGCCACTTCAGAATAGTCCAATGCTTTCCTCTTATTCATTCTTGGGTATTTTAGCTGTGTGTTTTGGGTCATTATCCTGTTGCAAGACCCATGACCTGCGACTGAGACCAAGCTTTCTGGAACTGGGCAGCACATTTCTCTCTAGAATCCCTTTATAGTCTTGAGATTTCATTGTACTTTGCACAGATTCAAGACACCCTGTGCCAGATGCAGCAAAGCAGCCCCAGAACATAACAGAGCCTCCTCCATGTTTCACAGTAGGGACAGTGTTCTTTTCTTGATATGCTTCATTTCTCCATCATAAACTTTTTGTCTCATCTGTCCATAGGACATTCTCCCAGAAGCTTTGGGGCTTGTCAACATGTAATTTGGCAAATTCCAGTCTGGCTTTTTTTTATGATTGTGACTTCCTTGGTCGTCTCCCATGAAGTCCACTTTGGCTCAAACAACAGCGGATGGTGATATCTGACACTGAGGTTCCTTGAGCTTGAAGTTAATCTTTTAGAAGTTTTTCTGGGCTCTTCTCTTACCATTCGTATTATCTGTCTTTGATTTGTCATCAATTTTCCTCCTGCGGCCACGTCTAGGGAGGCTGACTACAGTCCCATGGATCTTAAATTTCTGGATAATATGTGCAGCTGTAGTCACAGGAACTTCAAGCTGCTTAGAGATGGTCTTATAACCTTAACAATTTAACGTGCTTGTCTATAATTTTCTTTCTAATCTCCTGAGACAACTCTTTCCTTCACTTCCTCTGGTCCATGTTAAGTGTGATACACACCATGTCACCAAACAGCACAGTGACTACCTATACCTATATATAGGCCCACTGACTGGTCACAAGGTTGTAGACAGCTCTGATGCTAATTAGTGGACACGCCTTGATTATGTCCCTTTGGTCACATTATTTTCAGGGGTACCATCGTTTCAGTCCAGGCCTGTTTAATGAGTTTACTTTTTAAAACAATTCTGTTGAAGCATGGTTTAAAATCAATGTCGGATTTTCATTTGTTCATTTTCATTGAATTTTTATTTATTATTTGTCAGATTCAAGTTATTTCTGTGACCATTGTGTTTTTTTCTTTCATTAACTGAGGGGTACCAACAATTTTGTCCATGTGTCTATTCCCTCCATCTCTTGATATTGTTTACATGAGGATCAATAGTCCAGATCTCTATAAATATTAGATTCATAGGGCATGGCTGCACATGCTATTTGTCCCATATGTCAAATATCTGAGATACATGAACACACTGAAACACTCAAAATCGTCCAGGCCTCTGGTTTATAAACGACAGTACACAATCAAGACGGTTGTGTCAGACATTTGTTGGCGTGTAAACATTTCTCAGACATCCACAAACACTTCATTTATACATTTATCAGTTCTTCATAACTTATACACATCTTTAGCCAATGGGATACAGCGGTCATCCTCTAGCCACACCCACACCCAGTGCTAAACTCAAGCTCCCCACCCTCTTGAAGCAGCAGAACTGATGAGATGCTGCAACTCAATATACTGTTCTGAACCGTAGACTGTATATGCATGTATGCCTATGTGTGTGTGTGAGGGTGTGGTTTGTCAGCACTGGTCCAAGGGTTTTTCTATAATATGCAGTTAGAGGCCTTTGCACTGAAGTGTGTGTGTGTATAACAAATCTGGCTCCTGGATAAGCTAAAAGAGGGATTAGCCTGTGCAGCACTGACTGGCTAATTCCAATGTCAGTCATCTTGAAACCACACCCACTCCCGACATGAGCTTATTATCCACAACAGGAGAGCGTCTGCTGATCAGCGTGGCTACATAAACAAGCTGAAACACTGAGACACGTGTTTACGCGTGTGTGCGCGTGTGGTCGTCGCTGTCCAAAAAAAACAACAACTAATAAATAATAATAATAATAATATTACTGTAATTTGAGCATTTCTATTGGTCCATTCACCAATAAATGGTCAGATGATGGTCAGTCTCTAATTATTGAAACGAATTATGACAACCACTGAAACTATTAATTATGGAGCTTTTTTTTGCACATCGACGATGGGTGACGCTCTTTAACTGCCACCAGTTTTAACTTCCCGTTTATTGGAAAAAATTGGTTGTGAATTATTATTATCCATCAAGTCACCGCTGTCAAAATGTAATTTTTACACTGTTAAAAAAGGGGAAGTCCACCAAATTTCTGCAGTTTTGTATGTTCACCTGTTTAACAATCGTTGAGTCGGCCTGGAAGATTAAAAACAAAAACAAAACAAAAAAAAACTTTTAAGGTCTGAAGTACAACCTATTTTTCTACAGATATCACCTACTGAACATGCGTACGATGTTGCAGGGTGGTTGCTCGGCAGGAATCTCCGCAAAAAAGCTTTTAGACAACAGTACTCGACCGGATATTCCTGATTCTAGGCCTAAATTGTCCAGTTAAACGGAGAAACCCAGCCCAAGGCCATTAGCACATTTATATCAAAGAAGCTTTGATATAACCCCAAATATTCATTCCTCAAATGCAGCTGAAGACTCAAGACTAAGGCGCTTGTATGCATGTAAACTGAGGCCCATACCGACCTTAACATATAGACAAATAATTAACCCAAAATCTCAGCTGATATAATGTAATATTTGATGTTTTAATGTTATTCTGCAGTAGTGTAGTTAAAACCACGCTGTACTGACTGATATGACCGGCAGTTCTCTGTGGTCAGACGTCTTACGCTGTATATAATAAACAGCAGAGCCTCACAGCTTTATATAATAGACACGCTGCTGCCCTGGGGGCAGAGCTACCTACACCATGTTTAATACCTGCTTATTAGTTGTATTGTATTAGTTGTGTTATGTCATTGTTATGATGCTATAGGAGTCCTTGTGAGCTGGAATTCCAGAAATTATTATTAATATTAATTATAATTATCGCTTTGGATGATATTACTGTAATTATTAGACTGTTATAATTACAAATGTAATTCTTAGTATTAATGTTGATCCCAGTAAAAGTCAAGTCATCAAAGTCCACTAAGAGGTCGACCAGGTCCCAGTCAAGACATGCTTTGTGGCTGAGGTTTGCGTCTTTACTTTTTCAGCTATAGGGAAAACGTGAGTGAACTAGTAGTAGGGGTCCATAGAACTACTATCAAGCATTAAAAGAATTATGCAGAGAATCTTGGGGGAGGGCATAAAAAAAAATTGAGTGGACATCCCCTTTATGGTTGTTGTTGTTTTGTTTGTTTTTTTCATAGTGACTCTGTTTACCTTTTTTTTTTTTTTTACCCCACTTCCACAATGGGGAAGTGGGGCATTGCTGCCAGACCTACCCACACACCTCATGAGCGGTGATATGTAAGGCAAGAACAACAAAGAGCAAATTCACTCACACTCACACTCACACTCACACTCACACTCACACTCACACTCACACTCACACTCACACTCACACTCACACGCCATTGTCAAGCAGTGGTTAAGCAACCTTTAAATATTTCGGAAACCAGATGTGTCACGACTATCCACACGTGTCTCTCCTGACAAGTATAACTGTTTATGTACGTGTGTGTGTGTGTGTGTGTGACGATAGATAGTGCTGATATGAATACAGTTAAAGTGTTGGGCCTCTCCAAACCAAAAGCCTTAAGCTCCGCCCCTCTACTGTCTCCTCCCCCCCCCAAGAAACACAGTCCAAGTGCCAGAGAAGAAAGTGCGACAGCTCTCGCCGCCTCATCGAATCACATCGTGCCAGGGAGGAGGCTGCCCAATCACAGGTCTGACCAAAGCACTGCCTTGCTGCCTTTCTCCACACTGACCACGTAGGTGCCCGATGGAGACCAGGACACAGAGTTAATCGCAGAGCTGCAACAAACACGGGAAAAACACTATTTATTTAAGGAACGTAAAACTGAGGACAGTCTGACTTGTCATAACATGGTCAGAGCGGTCAGCAAGTTGTGTAGACATTAATACTGAAAGAAACTTAATATATACACGAATCAGAAACATGCAGGATGAACTGGTCACTAAACAGCGTGCAGTCAAATGTAAGGTTAAACTGGATGAAGGGTAAGACGGGATTAAACCGAATGGGCAGGACTGACCTGTGGTTCTTGTCCAGGGTTTTGTCCAGTTTCCCTGTAAGAACGTTCCACACGTACAGAGCGCCGTCCGCAGAACCCGCAGCTACGTAACCCCCGTCAGGGCTGAGATACACCCAGAACATAAAATACAAAGGTTATTAATGGATCTCTAAACCCAGATTCAGTCCATCAGCCAAAATGCGTTTGGTATCTGACGTGTGCTTCTTTAATTTACAACGGGAGATGCTAACGTTGCTAACAAACACTGGACACAGCCAAAATGAATCGCTCTGGGCAAAACTTAGCACCTTAGGGTAGTAGTAACTCCCGGATCCCGCAGGTAGTGTTGCATGAGGATGATGGTTTTAAATACCTGCTGTGTGTGTGACAGGACTTCGGCTTTGAGAAGAGTACACTGCAGTGAGTGTCTCGTAGGATGAGTGGAAAATGGGTGGCAAAACCGATGTTTATGATTGGCAAAAAAAAAGTCATTGTATTTGGGCATGCCAAAGGCCATGGTTTGAAGAAAGCAGCTGAATATGCAGGTATATTGAATACATGGGTCTACCAGTAGGGGCAGAAACTCCAGCCTAAAGGAAATTCTCCTCAAAATCGTGGCCGAATTGACCGCCAGTGCCAGGAAGTGAGTGAGGCTTTGGCTTACTTCTTCTTAAAAATGACTTGACTTTTTCTGTAGACTGGGATTTTTGGCACTCATGTGCTGCATTTTCATTGGCTATCAAAGAAACTGGTTCCAATGGAGTCATTGACCAGTGTATACTACTAGATTACGCTCAGGTTGAAAAACAAAAAAACTAAAAAAGGTTGAAAAACAAAAAACACACTATTTGATTCTTTCTCCAACTGTTGAGTCCGACTGATGAAAAATCTGCAGACTAGAACCAACCAGCCAGGCTGAGAACCAGTGTAAAAACTGCATAGTGTAACTCCAGCTTAAACAAGCACACATCAGATACCAAACATGTCTTGGCTGATCATGACACTTTGCTTTGGTATATGTGTATTCTCACCTGAAGGTGACTCTGGTGAAGTCGGAGCCACACTTGAAGCCCTGAGCACTGAAACCATACACACACGCAACGATTTATAGAAAGGCAGAGGTTTAAACAGCTGTACAGAAAGAGTGTCTAAGTGAGAGTGTGTGTTTATGTACCTGAAGGTCTGCCGCACAACGTTGTTGCGCAGGTCAATAATCTTTATCAGGTCGTCACGGGAACAGGTGAGCAGCTCCGTTCGGTCATGATTCAGGTCTAAAGAAGTAACCCGACCCAACAGCTCCAGCTCACACACTATACTCTCAGACCTACACACAAACACAGAGTAGTCCTGTGAAAGGCCACCCACATCTACCCAGAACTGAAACAACAGAGGTAGTTTAACCACAATCGCATCATCACCTACCGGATGTCCCAGAAGCGAACCTTCTTATCAAAGTGACCGCTCATCACGCACTGCTCTGTGCACACAATGTCATTACAGCTGGAGCCCGCAAACACCGTCTTCATACCTGAAACAGGACAGGGTCAGCACAACCGGGAGAGAAGACTGAGGGGAACAAATGGACAGGGCATAGTGCTGAGGCTGACGGTGCTACTCTCATACTGTTGTCTACATTACTGCCCATCACCAGGCTGACATTAATGTCTGTGTTGATGTTACTGTTTAAATCTGTGCTGATGTTAATGTTTGTGTTATTCTCATGTCGGTGCTGACGTTAATATTGGTGTTATTCTCATGTCGGTGCTGACGTTAATATTGGTGTTACTCTCACGTCGGTGCTGACGTTAATGTTTGTGCTGATGTTACTTTCACGTCGGTGCTGACGTTAATGTTTGTGTTACTCTCATGTTGGTGCTGACGTTAATGCTTGTGTCGGTGTTACTTTCATGTCAGTGCTGACGTTAATATTAGAGGTGTTAATGTTTGTGTTGATGTTACTCTCACGTTGGTGCTGACGTTAATAATAAAGTCGGTGCTTATGTTAATGTTTGTGTTGTTGTTACTGTCATGTCGGTGTTGACATTACTGCCCGTGGCCATGTTGACATTAATGTTTGTGTTGATGTTACTCTCAAATCAGTCTTGATATTAATGTTTGAGTCGGTGTTGACGTTAATGTCTGTGTTGATGTTACTTTCACGTTGGTGCTGACGTTAATGTCTGGGTCTGTGCTGATGCTAATGTTTGTGTTGATGTTACTCTCATATCTACAGTGATGTTAATGTCATAGTCGGTGCAGACATTAATGTTTGTGTTGGTGTTACTCTCCCGTCTGTACTAACCTTAATGTTGATTGTGTTGATGTTACTCTCATGTCAGTGTTGGGTTTACGGTCAGTGGCCATGTTGGCGTTAAATGTTATATGTTATTGTTTGAGTCAGCGCTGACGTTAAAAGGTTTGTGTTGATGTTACCATGTGTGCTGATGCTGTTTTTGTCAGTGCTGATGTTATGTCTCTGTGGTGACATTATTTGTGGTGGTGTTGGCGTCATTGTTCCTATTAGCGGTGCTGTCAATGTTACTATTTTTGCTGCGCAGACATTTTTATTCGTGCTGATGCAAATTTGTGCTGTTTGTGACAGACAGTGTTGATGTTATTCTTATGTCAGTGTTGACATTACAGACATTACAGTGTTGATGGTACTGTTTGTGGCACTGTTCATGTTACTCATGTCAGCGTTGACATTGGTATTTGTGCCGGTGCTGGCGTTACTATTTCTATATATGCATCTATTGTGCTGATGCAAATGTTGTTGTTTGTGCCGATTTCAAGAACAGTTTCAGACATTTCAGTTTGTATCAGTACCACCGTTTATTTCGGTGTAGGGTACTGTCGAGTCGGTGTTGACAGTGTTCTTTTCTTACAGACTTTGCTTCGCAGGTCCCAGAGTTTGAGCGTCCGGTCGTAGCTGCCGGAGACGATGCGGGCGTTATCGAGTAGAAACCGAGCTGACAGAACCTTCCCGCTGTGGCCAGTCAGTGTGTGCTGAAAGAGCAGAAACAGACCGGTTATGGATATCTGCACACTTCCACACCCCCCCCCCCACCAACTGTGTGATTATAAGGCCTCAGTATGAGGTTGAGATCAATGGCCTGACTCAACTACACCACTGTCCTCCTGTGTGTGTGAGTGTGTTGTGCGTCTATGGGCTGCAGCTGTGTGTGTGTCTTGTTGCTTTCAGAAACACACACTTAGCGCAGCCACTTCATTATCAGCAGCCCCCAAAACCAGCTATACACATCTAGAGCATACTGGAGAAACAGTAGGGGCTGCTGGGAGGAGCACAGGGAGTGGGCAGAGAGAGCCAAGCTTCAGACCTTTTACATCACATCACTGACCTTCAGCACTGACCAACCAGCTTGCTATATCACACCAAAATGGGTTGTGAGCCCTCGGATGTTCGTGTTTGTGTGTCCTTACCCTCAGCCTGTAGTCGTCTACCGTCCAGATTCTACTCGCGAAGTCGTTGGAGGCAGCCAGCAGGTAGGAGCCCTGAGGAGACAGGGACACGGTGGGTGGAGAAAGTGGTGAATTCTCCTTTAAAGGCTGCAGGTCTGATGTTCTGTAAGCCAGGTGTTCTGCAAGTACTTACAGCGCTGTCAAACTCAATACTGGTGATTCCAGCATTACTGCCAGTTAGCGCCCCCTTAGATTCACAACGACCTAGACAAAAGGAACACAGTCGTTAGAAAGCGCTCAGCTCTATCTTCTGTAAAACAAAAGACAAAAATTGTCCATATATTAGTGCTCGGTGGCAGTTGCGCATGCGGAGCCTTACATGCGATGGGAGAGTACTAATTAATGGGTTGGGTAATTGGCCATCTAAAATCTGGGAGGTAAATTTGGAATTTATATACAAAAAAAGCCTAAGACTAACACTAAGGCGCAAATTAAAGCCACGCCCACTATGAATTTGAAAGTCTAATTTTAATATATATTTTTGTAATAAAAAAATATATTTTTTTCATTTTATATATCATATATTTTATATATATTTTATTTCATTGCATTTATAACTCAAACTATGTAATCTTGTTTTGCATAAATACCCTTATCTTAACTGTAAATATTTGAAATTGTTATTTGTCTTGATCCTGAAGGTCTCAGCTTGAAAACTGGAGATCATGAGCCCCTGCTCCATCTTCCTGTGAGAGTTTGTGTGTGTGTGCTGTCGCTGTGTGTGTCTCGCAGCTCTCCGAGAAACACAATCTCAGCACAGCCCCCTTATTATTATCAGCCGCCCCGCGAACCAGCTATACACACCTAGAGCATACTGGAGACGCAGCAGGGGCTGCTGGGAGGAGCACAGGAAGTGGGCAGAGAGGTGGGCTTCAGACCTTTTACATCACATCACTGACTTTCAGAACTGATCAATTAGGTTCTTCATCACACCACTGGGCAACCAGCTCTTATAGCACACTGCTAATTTTTCAAACCTAATGTTTGACCGGTCAACATTTTAAGGAGCTTTTTGGTGGCATGTGGAGGAACATATTAGAGAGGTGGTCATAATGTTTTGGCTCAATAGTGTGACTATGTATACACTATGTATACACACAGTAAGGCCACTAGGCTGAGTTACAGAGGGTGAATCTGCGAAGCTGCTCTTCTCTTTACCTGCTACCACCTCCCACAGCTTCACCCTGCGGTCCATCCCTCCTGTCGCTAGAAGACGGGATCCAGGACTAAACCTCACCGCGTTCACCTCACCGTCGTGGGCATCCTGTAAACAAACAAACAAACACGTGGCTTTTTGAGTCACTTGAGTTTAGCTCTGGTCTGATAAACCTGATCTAATGTTCTTAAAGGCCTCAGCTTGAAAACTGGAGATCATAAGCCTATGTTTTAGTCTCTACTGCACCTTAATCCTCCTGTGTGTGTGTGTATGTATGTATGTATGTATGTATATGTGTGCTGCAGCTGTGTGTATGAGACCTGCTGCTCTCAGAAACACACTCAGCCCAGCCCTTTTAATATCAGCTGCCCCGCAAGCCAGCTATACACACCTAGAGCATACTGGATGAAACAGCAGGGGCTGCTGGGAGGAGCACAGGAAGCGGTAAGAGAGTTGGGCTTCAGACCTTTTACATCACATCACTGACCTTGAACACTGACCAATTAACTCCTACATCATGCCACTGAGCTTCCAGCAGTGGGACGGTTACTTACGAAGACATGCAGCGCGGTGGAGGGCACCCGGACCTCTGCACACACTCCAGAAGGAGCATCCGCACTCTCTGGAGACGTCCCATGGGAATTCAGCGAGCGACGCCTTCTAAAACAAACACACACACCATCACTCACACATACAAACACACCTGTATCTACAGTAAGGGGGAGATATATGCAAACCCAGCTCACAGAGAGAGAGACACACAAACAGCACATGGACATTACAAAACATCTGGACAGACAGACACAGATGTATGGATATATTGATACACACACACACAGAGGCACACAGAGAGAGAGAGAGAGAGAGAGAGAGAGAGAGAGAGAGAGACACACACACAGGCACAGACATACAGGAACAAACCGAGAGACACACACACAGAGGGAGAAAGACACAGATAAAGACACAGAGACAGGCAAACACACAGAGACACACAC
Source organism: Salminus brasiliensis (assembly GCF_030463535.1). Taxonomy (NCBI): domain Eukaryota; kingdom Metazoa; phylum Chordata; class Actinopteri; order Characiformes; family Bryconidae; genus Salminus; species Salminus brasiliensis. Next base: position 35,961,720 of record NC_132888.1, on the reverse strand, counting down.
ACAAAGAGACAGACAACCAGGCAGAAACAAAGAGACGCATATAGAGAGACAGACACATAGAGGCACACAGGCACAGACATACAGAAACAAACCGACAGACACAATGAAACAGACACACACACACACACACACAAAAACAAACTGAGACACACACAGAGGCACACAGAGAGACACACACAGAACCAGGTATACACAGAAAGACAGAGACACACAGAGAGAGACAGACAACCAGGCAGAAGGAGAGAGACACACATATAGAGACAGACAGACAGATACAGAGAGACAGAGACAGGCAGACACAGAAAGACAGAGACAGGCAGACACAGAAAGACAGAGACACACACAAACACAGACACACATATAGAGAGAGACAGAGGCACATACAAACAGAAACAGGCACACAGGAACAAACCGAGAGACACACACAGAGGGAGACAGACACAGAGGCACAGACACAACTGAGACAAACACAGAACTACAGCAACACACACACACACACAGGAACAAACCGAGAAACACACACAGAGGCACACAGACACAGAAAGACAGAGACACACAGAGAGACAAATACACACACAAACACACAGAGAGCAGCTCCCACTGTGTCCGAGAGTGTGTGGGAGACACAGTGGGAGACAGGCACAGACACGAACCGAGAGACACACAGAACTACAGCGACACACACATACAGGAAGAAACTGAGACACACACACAGATGCACACAGAGAGACAGAGACAGACAGACACAGAAAGACAGACAGACAACCAGGCTGAAACAGAGAGACACATAGAGAGAGACAGACACATATAGGCACACACAAACAGGGACACACAGGCACAGACATACAGACACGAACACACACACACAGGAACAACCCGAGAGACACACAGACAGACAAACACAATGAAACAGAGACACACACACACACAGGCAGAAACATAGAGACAGACAAACATACATAGTGGCACACACAGAGACACACAGGCACAGACATACAGGAACAAACCGAGACACACACACAGAGGGAGACAGACACAGAGGCACAGACACAAACACGGAACTACTGCGACACACACACACAGACACACACAGAGACAGGCAGACACAGAAAGACAGAGACACACAGAGAGACAAAGAAAAACAAACACACAGAGAGAGAGAGAGAGAGAGAGAGAGAGAGAGAGAGAGAAAGAGAGAGAGAGACAGACAACCAGGCAGAAACAGAGAGACACATATAGAGTGAGGCACACACAAACAGAGACACACAGGCACAGACATACAGGAACAAACCGAGAGACACACACAGAGACACAGAAAGAGACAGAGAAAGACACAAAGAGACAGGCAAACACAGAGAGAGACAGAGAGAGAGACACACACACAGTGGCACACACAAAGAGACACACAGGCACGGATATACAGGAACAAACCGAGACACACACACACACAGAGGCACACAGAGGGAGACAGACACAGAGGCACAGATAAAAACCAAGAGGCACACAGCGACACACACACAGACACAGAACTACAGCAACACACACACAGAGAACCAGGCAGACAGAGACACACAGAGACACACACACAGAGAGAGAGAGAGAGAGAGAGAGAGAGAGAGAGAGAGAGAGACACACACACACACACACACACACACACACACACACAGAACCAGGCAGACACAGAAATAGAAAGACTCACAGAGAGACAGAGAAAGACACACACACACACAGAGACAGAGAAAGACACACACACACACACAGAGAGACAGAGACAGACACAGACAGAGACACACACACAACCAGGCAGACAGAGACACACCGAGAGACAGAGAAAGACACACACACAGACAGACAGGCAGAAACAGAGAGACGCATATAGAGAGACACACAGACAGACACAGAACTACAGCGCCACACATACACACACACACAGAGACACAGAGAGAGACAGACAACCAGGCATAAACAGAGACGCATATAGAGACAGACAGACACAGAACTACAGCGACACACGCACACACAGAACCAGGCAGGCAGAGACACACAGAGAGAGACAGACAACCAGGCAGTCACAGAGAGACACACAGACAGACACAGAACTACAGCAACACACACACACAGAACCACACAGAAAGAGAGAGACACACAGAAAAACAGAGACATACACACAGACACAGACAGAGACACACAGAACTACAGCGAGACAAACACACACACACACACACACACACACGCACACACACACACACACACACACACACACACAGAGAGATAGAGAAAGACACACACAGAACCAGGCAGACACAGAAAGACAGAGACACACAGAGACAGAGAAAGACACACACACACACACACACACACACCGAGAGACACACAGCGAGAGACGGACAGAGAGAGAGACAGCCACACAGAGACAGAGGCACAGACTCAAACAGAGAGACACACAGGCAGAGACAGGCAGACAAAGAGGTAAAAAAGACACACAGGCACAGATACATGCAGAGACAGACACACACATGCACACACAGACCGAGACACACATACAGAGAGACACACAGAGGCAGACACATGTGTACACACAGACATAGAAGTACAGCAACACACACACACACAGAAAAACAGACACACAGGCACAGACCGAGAGACACATAGAGAGACAGATAAAGACACACAGAGACAGACACAGACACAAACCAAGAAACACATACAGATGCACAGAGAGAGAGACACAAACAGACTCACAGAGACAGACTCCCCCACACATACAGAGAAAGACACAGGCCGAGAGACACAGACACGAACCGAGAGACACACACAGACAGACACAGAACTACAGCGACACACAGGCACAGACATACAGGAAGAAACAGACACACACAGAGGCGCACAGAGAGACAGAGACAGACACACACAAACACAGAGAGAGACAACCAGGCAGAAACAGAGAGACACATATAGAGAGAAACACACAAACAGACACACACACAGGCACAGACATACAGGAACAAACCGAGACACACACACACACAAAGAGACAGAGAAAGACACACAGAACCAGGCACACACAGAAAGAGAGAGACTCACAGAGAGACAGAGAAAGACACACACACACACACACACACACACACACACACACACACACACACACACAGACAGACAGACAGAACTACAGCAACACACACACACACACAACCAAGCAGAGACACACAGAGAGACAGAGAAAGACACACACACAGAGACAGTCACAGAGACACACACACACACACACACACACACACACACAGAACCAGGCAGACAGAGACACACAGAGAGAGACAGACAACCAGGCAGTCACAGAGAGACGCATATAGAGAGACACACAGAACTACAGTGAGACAAACACACACACAACCAGGCAGACAGAGACACACAGAGAGACAGTTACAGAGACACACAGAGACAGACAACCAGGCAGAAACAGAGAGACACACACACACACACACACACAGAGACAGAGAAAGACACACACAGAAAGACAGAGACACACAGAGACAGAGAAAGACACACACACCGAGAGACACACAGCGAGACACGGACAGAGAGAGAGAGAGAGAGACAGCCACACAGAGACAGAAGCACAGACTCAAACAGAGAGACACACAGGCAGAGACAGGCAGACAAAGAGGTAAAAAAGACACACAGGCACAGATACATGCAGAGACAGACACACACATGCACACACAGACCGAGACACACGTGTACACACAGACATAGAAGTACAGCAACACACACACAGAAAAACAGACACAGACAGATAAAGACACAGAGACAGACACAAACCAAGAAACACATACAGAGGCAGAGAGAGAGAGAGAGAGAGAGAGAGAGAGAGACACTCACAGAGACACACACACACACAGAGAGACAACCAGGCAGAAACAGAGAGACACATAGAGAGAGAGACACACACACACACACACACACACACACACACACACACACACAACCAGGCAGAGACACACAGAGAGACAGAGAAAGACACACACACAGAGACAGTCACACACACACACACACACACACACACACAAAGAGACAGAAAGACACACAGAACCAGGCACACACAGAAAGAGAGAGACTCACAGACAGACAGAGAAAGACACACACAGAGACAGGCACAGAGACACACAGAACCAGGCAGACAGAGACACACAGAGAGAGACAGACAACCAGGCAGTCACAGAGAGACGCATATAGAGAGACACACAGAGAGAGACAGAGAAAGACACACACACAGAGAGAGCCACAGAGAGAGAGAGACACACACAGAAAGACAGAGACATACACACAGACACAGAGAGACAGACACACAGAGAGAGACACAGACAGAGACACACACAGAACTACAGCGAGACAAACACACACACACACACACACACACACACACACACACAACCAGGCAGACAGAGACACACAGAGAAAGACACACACACACAGGCAGAAACAAAGAGACGCATATATTGAGAGAGATAGAGAGATAGACACACACCGAGACACACAGAGGGAGACAGACACAGAGGCACAGACACAAACCGAGACACACACACACAGACAGAGAGACACACACAGAACCAGGCAGACACAGCCAGAGACACACAGAGACAGAGAAAGACTCACGGAGACAGACTCCCCCACACATACAGAAAAACATACAGACAGAGAAACTGAGACAGACACACAAGCATACAGAGGGACACACAGAAAGACAGACACAGTGACCCAGACAGACCCACACAGCCCCCCGCCCCACACACACACAGAAATACAAGGACAGAGAGCAAAACAGAGACAGATAGAAACACAGGCTGATACATCCACAAATGTATGGAGAGAAACACACAGAGACAGAGAAAGACAGACCGAGAGACAAACAGACACACAACTACAGCGACATACACATATACAGACCCATACACACACAGAGACAGGCACAGACAGACAGAACTACAGCAACACACACACACAACCAGGCAGACAGAGACACACAGAGAGACAGAGAAAGACACACACACAGAGACAGTCACAGAGACAGTCACAGAGACAGTCACAGAGACAGTCACAGAGACAGTCACACAGAACCAGGCAGACACATAGTGAGACAGACAACCAGGCAGTCACAGAGAGACGCATATAGAGAGACACACAGAGAGAGACAGAGAAAGACACACACACACAGAGAGAGACAGAGACAGACAGAACTACAGCAACACACACAGACACAGAGAGACAGACACACAGAGAGACAGTCACAGAGACACACACACACACACACACACACACACACACACACAGAGAGACAGCCAGGCAGAAACAGAGAGACACATATAGAGAGACACACAGACAGACACTGAACTACAGCGACACACACACAGAGAACCACAGAGAGAGAGAGACACACACAGAAAGACAGAGACATACACACAGACACAGAGAGACAGACACACAGAGAGAAACACAGACAGAGACACACACAGAACTACAGCGAGACAAACACACACACACACACACACACACACAACCAGGCAGACAGAGACACACAGAGAAAGACACACACACACAGGCAGAAACAGAGAGACGCATATATTGAGAGAGATAGAGAGATAGACACATAGAGGCACGCACAGAGACACACAGAGGGAGACAGACACAGAGGCACAGACACAAACCGAGACACACACACAGACAGAGAGACACACACAGAACCAGGCAGACACAGCCAGAGACACACAGAGACAGAGAAAGAAAGACACACACACACACACACACACACACCGAGAGATGGACACAGAGAGAGACAGCCACACAGACAGAGACAGGTAGACAAAGAGGTAAAAAAGACACACAGGGACAGACACACACATGCACACACACAGACCGAGACACACATACAGAGAGACACACACAGAGGCAGACACATGCGTACACACAGACATAGAAGTACAGCAACACACACACACACACAGACCGAGAGACACATAGAGAGACAGATAAAGACACACAGAGACAGACACAGACACAAACCAAGAAACACATACAGATGCACAGAGAGAGAGACACAAACAGACTCACAGAGACAGACTCCCCCACACATACAGAAAAACATACAGACAGAGAAACTGAGACAGACACACAAGCATACAGAGTCACACACAGACTGAGACACACATGCACAAAGAGAGAGACACACACCCAGAGAAAGAGAGACAGACACACACAGAACGACAGAGACCCAGACAGACATACAGACACAGAGAGACACCAATGCAAAGATACAGAGAGACAAACAGACAACATACATACCCATACACAGACCAACAAAGAGACACACAGACAGACAGACAGACAACAAATATGTCTGTGTAGAACATCCCTCATACTCGGATCATAAATACTCAGACACAGACAGACATCACACAACACACACCCGAAGATGTTGGAGATGGAGTCGAGCAGTCCAGCAGGAGGAGGCTGAGACAGGCGCTTACTGAAAACAATAACAGAAAACACACAATTATTAATGATTAGTTAGGAGTTATTATTATACACTAAGACCTAATGACTGGTTCTGGACACACACTTTATACATGTGTGTGTGTGTCAGGGGTTTAACTGTGTGTGTGTGTGTTTGCAGGCGCAGACTGGCAGAAGCTGCCAAAGGGGTGCTGCCCATCGACCCGTGTGCTGATAGTGATATTGTGACTGTATGTGTTCATCAGTCCACTACTGAGGATATGGTGCCCCCTAGTGACCACTTCATGTAAACGAGCGCATGTGTGTACCTGGGTGTTCTGCTGGGCATTCGGCTCGGAGAAGTCTCTCCCTGTGCTTTCGCAGAATCCTCTGATGAAAGGACCTCGATGTCATCGTCCCTAAACCAATCAGATTACAGAATTACTGCAGCTGGGTTCACTTAACTGAAATGGCTAAATGCAGGATAAATGGTGGAATACTGATTATTATTATTATTATTTTTATACCCAATAAATCTAATTAATTACTTAACTATTTTGATATATAGATATAGACTATAGATATTGATAACATGGCAAGAGGCTTATCATCATTATCAGGACTGAGTGGACACTTACGGGTCGATGGGCAGCGGCTCTTTGGCAGCGTCCGCCAGCTCCTTCTGCAGTTTAGCTTGTCTGCGTCTGCAAACACACACACACATCAGTACAGGAACACTCCGAACACTGCTAAACCCCTGAAACTAGGCAAACACACAGTTTCTACATGGCTTCATACCTTTCAGCCTCAAACACAGCGACTGCTCAGTCGCAGACAACAGCGCCATCCTGCTTTACACCCGTCAGCACTGAGGGGAGCGTTGAACCCAGCACCTCAGTGCAGCTCCAGTCTGAGGGAACTAAGATCTACAGCCGTGTTTAAACCCTGAGCAACGCCCCCGGCAGCCAATCACAGGCCAGACCGTAATGCTTATCCAGACGGCTATCAGGCGAGTATCTACCTGAACGACCCGGTCGTTACCTGGCCATTCAGGACCCCCGTCTGTTTCAGCTGAAAGGTCAGAACCCTTAAACGTTCACACCTGTTCTCAGGTAAGCCAGGCAATCACAACTGCTGCTTTGCTACTTTCCTCAGAATGAGAAACTCTTGTGCCTTTTTACTGGATTTATTTACCTGCATCTGGAGTTTCTAAAGTAAAAACCCTCTTATTGCTGAAATAAACAGTTTTTTTTTTTTAAATAATGTGATTAGGGGCCTGAAACCTCTGTACAGTACTGTATACTGACACACTGTAAATAAGGCAGATTCTTTACAGAGACACAATTCTATACTGCTGCTCATTCAATACACACTGTTTATTTACTCAATTTAACAGATTTAACATAAATAAAAACATAACATTTAATTAGGACAAGCCTTTTCATTTTTCATATTTATTTATTTTTCAAAAATGAAAGACTGATATGATTAATCCAATGAATAAAATGTGACCAAAATTGTCATTTAAATTGTTGTTGCTGGTGAAACCAAACCTTGCATCTCCAAAACAGCAACTTGACAAGGTTTTTTCCATAGCTGTTCTTATTCATCAAGATCTACTTTTATTTAGTTATTTCTTTACTTTTTTATTTTACGTGTATTTAATTTTGTTCATTGATTGATTCATTCAAGCCTTTTATTTTATTTTAGATGCACTCTTGACTAGCAAAAGGGAACCGACCTTCCAACATGCATTACAGAGTTTACGCTGTTTTATTTAATGTTATGCACATTTTAGACACAATTTCTATTTCTTTACTGAATTTAACAAATTGGAAACAAATAAAATTCCATTAAATGTAATAATATTTAAGTGTACCAATAGTTTTGCACAGCACATCCGTTTATGGTTTGCATTCCACGAATCTGTTTATCTAAATAAAGTAAATAAAAAGCAGTTGTGTATTAAAATGTGCAGAAGTGCGTCTCTGTAGAGAATGATGCATCATCGTCAAAGACCAAATCAGATTCTGATTTAAAAATGTGTAAAAATCACTTAAAATAGTGTTTTACACAAACAACAAATAGCTCAACGCTACAAGGTTACGAAATAGTACATTTCATTTAATTGGTTTTCTAATTTTCTAAACAAAACTGCTGGTGCTGGTAAAACCAACGGTTTTCTAACTGACATGTTTTGCTTCCAATCGTGATTTTGGAAATTTGTTGGAAGGGGCTAAAAAAGGTCTGGCTCATAATGGCATAAAATGTAGGCCCGGCATAAAACCAAACACATACACTAAATATGAAATATAATTTTTAATTATACTAAGCATTCAGATTTTTTAATGAGACATGATTCTAAAATGTCCAAATTTCAAATAATTCTAAATTAAATAATTACATATGACCAATGTCTAAACAACGAGTTTATTACATTTTACATTAAAACAAGTTCTGAAGTATTCAAAATTACACCAAATTCCAAATCATTCCAAATTATACTAATTTCTAAATTCAAAAATCTGAATTACTTTTTAAATCACACAGATATTTAAAGTATTCAAAATTCCAAATAATTCTACATTTCAAATTATTCTAAATAATCCATTTCTAAATATGATAATATGGCTTGTGCCACATTTTAAATTAAACTAAACTCTGAAACAGACCACAATAAATTCTAGATCATTTCAAATTTATATTAATTTGATTGTTAATACAAGATTGTGAATTACACCACATTTTAAATTATGCTGAATTATTTGAAATTTCTAATTAGACTACATTTTAAATCAGAGCAAATTCTAAATGGCAAATAATGCATTAGCGTATGGTGGCAGCTCAGAGAAGCCTACTGAAAGCTGTTTGGTGGTTTCTGCAGTAGTTTTAATAAGTTGTACTTTAATCCCTTTCAGTTCTTGTCACAATTCTAAAAAGAGGGAATCGAGTTTTAGCTCTGAACTCAAACCTGAATAAAGCTTCTAAATAATTCAAAATAGACTAAAACTAAAAGCCTTTCTCCACCTAAAGGGGGAATACAGTGTGTCTGTGTGAGAGTATTCAATGATAATCCCTCATCATTCACACCTTCAGCACATTCAGAAACACTCAGCCATTATCACTAAGTATAGGACCATTTACACACCCTCCCCTCCCCTATGCGTGAATGGCGCTATTCCACACGGTCCAGGAGATGTCTGGTGAACTTTACAGATCAAAACACTATAAAAGTCAACAGATCGACAGCCCCCTCACTGATAAGAGAGTCAACAGGTCTGATATATACAGATCTGATTAGAACCCAACACCCAACAACCTGGGCGGTGCAAACATTTACATTTTAGGCATTTAGTGGACGCTTTTATCTAGAGCGATTTACAAAAGTGCTTCCCTGTACGCAAACAGCTTACACACATGGATACACTACCGGCAGTACAGTGATATACTACTTTACTACATGTTCATATCAATGCTGCCATGCAAAAACCCTGTAACTTAACTCAACTAAAGTCAACATAAAAACACAAAATTCCAATTTCTATTGGTCCATTCATCATGAAATTGAAAGTGAAAAATGTCAAAAATTAAGATTTATGATATGATAGATTTATGATATGTTGCTATTAGTCAACTATTAAATTAAATTAAAAATAGCATTAGGGCACTGAACTACCAAACTTATTATATATATTTTTTCTATATGTATATCTTTTTGTAATAAAAAAAATAAAATAAATAAAACTGTCCAGTCTTTACAGATCAATCAATTTTACACAGATCTGTAAAATTTAGATATATTAAATATGCTTTTATTATCACGCATACTCTGCTTTTTCACAGCAATGCTGATTTAACTGCTACACCGGCTGCGGATTCACATGGTTCTGGGTTTGATACCTGAATTCGATACCTGGGTTCACTAATATGCCACTGTTGGACTGTTTTATGAATATGTAATGAATGTTTTATTATTGTGAAATGATTGTAAAATACTGCATGACTGGTCTGACCTGCAGTCCTTCTCGTTCTCAGCGTTGAGGCGGTTGGCCTCCTGAGCTTTCTCGGCCATCCAGCGCGTCACCAGCTCCTGGTTGTCCTCTGTAGTTTTCCGCAGTTTTTCTTCCAGTGCGCTGAACGTTATCTGCAGCGCGTCGTACTCGTCCCGCAGCGTCTGATTCGCCCGCTCCAAATCCGCCAGAGAGTTCCTCAAATCCCGGCATTCACCCTCCAGGTGAGCGATCTGCTGCTGATACTCCAACATCCTAAAATACACACAAAAAATAAATAAAAAAAATAATACAAAATTATAATAATAACAACAACAGGAACTTAAACAATTCAGACACTCAACACTGCTTTTAGTTTACATTTTATTCATTTAATATATAAATTTAATGTTACACTTTAATACACTATAATCCCCTACTTATTAGGGGTGTAATGGTACGTGTATTCGTACAGTCCTAGTTTGGTGCATGCAGCTGCATAGGGAATCTACAGTACGTGCTATTAGGGTAAATACGGTTATTCACTAGCCCACATGATCCCCACAAACATTTGAACCATCGAAACCGTTGGATATGCATATTACTGTGGTATATGCATAATACTGTGCTTAAATAACACACTACAGGCACTACAGTTTAAACTACCCCAGGGGGCGCTATATAGCACTACATGGAACGAACTGTATCTTGCAGGACGACTTTTTGGTCAAATTAAATAAGCAGACACTTAGACTTAGTCTTAGTCTGCAAGTCTTAGTCTTATTTTACCCACAACTCACACACACCAATACTCACTTGGCCTCATTGCTCTGGATTTCTTTGTCCTTCTGTTGAATCTGATTATTCAGTTCAATCACGCTCTGGGCCAGCTGCAGGACACACACACACACACACACACACACACACACACACACACACACACACTTCAATTAAGACTAACTGTAATACATGACTGAAACTGTAGGAGGCGCTCTGTAATTCCCTATAATGATTCACACACTTTTCTGACAGACTGTAATACACTACAGGAAGCGTAGGGGGCGCTCTATAATGTTCATATGAGCCATATGCTCATTCTCACAGACTGTAATACACTACAGGAAGCGTAGGGGGCGCTCTATAATGTTCATATGAGCCATATGCTCATTCTGACAGACTGTAATACATTACATGAAGCGTAGGGGGCGCGCTATAATGTTCATATGAGCCATATGCTCATTCTGACAGACTGTAATACACTACAGGAAGCGTAGGGGGCACTCTATAATGTTCATATGAGCCATATGCTCATTCTGACAGACTGTAATACACTACAGGAAGCGTTGGGGTGCTACAACGTTCAAAAGAGTTAACAGAGTAACGAATTCTGGAAATAATGGTTACTGACCTCCCCACGTTTCTTGTGGAGCTCTGTGAGCTCCTCCTGGTGTCGGATGCGAATCTGAGCCATTTCCTGCTGCAGAGACTCAGCACCTGGGCTACACACACATATAAACACACAGTTAACTCAACACTATGGTATGCTTTCCATCATATTATCAAAATCCATATCAGTATACACTATACTGACAAAAGTATTGGGACACATGCTCATTCAGGTGCATTCTGCAGCCTGAACAGAACCACAGCAGTGGGGCGTGCTGATCACTAACCTGAGGTCGTGTCTGTTCTGCAGCTCATACTTATCTGTCTGTAGTCTGTCTGACAGAACCGACTGCAGGTCAGACTTCTCCAGCAACCGGTTATCTATACACACACACATCGGGTCTCCAGTCAGTCATCAATTCCACCATCCCATTAACTAGAACCCCGTCTCACATTATGCCTCCAGCGTTACGAGGGTAAGGCTAGGAGGTCTTCCTCGGAGACAGCTCTTAGACAGCAGCTTCAGAATCATGTTTCTGCCCCCCTGACTGTAATAGGGAAAATGTACATCCACAACTGTAGAGGGAGCCCAAGAGCAAAAAATACACTCATTGAACAAAATAAAAATAAATAAATAAACAAACAACGCAGATAGAAATGTCTACTTGCAGCAAGCAGTTATGTCTCAGGTGTCTAGGTCTATGTAAACGATCACAGGTGTAGTCTGATTGGATACTGGGTCCTGCCACAAGAGGGCGCAAAAGTGCCTCCCTGTAAAAAGGCTCTCGGAGGCTACTTTTGGATAGTCTACCTCTTGGTGAGAGATCGTTGAGAACTAGACAATTAAAATGCTGAGTACTGGAACCATATCGTCTTAAGCGACAAATCCAGGTTCTGCTTGGGATGTGGCGGTGGTCGGGTTAGAGTATGTGGGTCTCATGGTGAGCGCTTCGGTCCTGCCTTTGCTGTGGAGTGAGACACAGCCCCAACTGGTGGTGCGATCATCAGGGGAGCCACTTTGTTTGGGTAATGAGCTTTACTCACACTGGTGTATGATCTCCTCAAACGCCTGCCGCTGCACTCGGTCCCGCAGCTTCAGCTGCTCCGCAACGTGCCTCTTCCACGTACACTCCACCCTGCGGCCCGCCATCTCCTACAAACACACACGCACACACACACTTAAAGTAAGTCTGGATTCCGAAATGAGCTGTATTACCTTGTTAGTTTGTGTTTCTGCTCCGTTCAGCCTACAGCAGTTTAGCTCCACCCATTCCGCCTACAGCAGTTTAGCTCCACCCACTCAGCCTACAGCAGTTTAGGCCCCTCCCATTCAGCCTACAGCAGTTTAAGCCCCACCCATTCATCAGCCCTGCCACTCATACTGCAGTTTTCGAGAGCATTTCAAGGTCAGTTATTAGGTGAAGCTGCACAGGAGAGTGGGTGGTTCTCTGCAGAACCAGAGTGAAGGTGAAAGCTAGGACTGAACAGTGCGAGGGCAGTGTAAACAGCCACGCCCCCTTTATCAGCAGAGCGAGAGTGCTTTCTGAGAGAGAGAGAGAGAGTGAGAGAGAGAGTGAGAGAGTGTGTGATACAAACAAATTCCCTATTTATACAACATCCAGCTTTCAGTTGTAGACAAGAACCTGTTCTACAGTCAAGCCGAGCTCAGACCCAGCAGGGCTGCATCCAACAGTACGGCAGAATCACACATTCACTCTTCAACAAAGGGTTCTTTAAGGGTTCTACAGTTAAGGTAGCTCTATACGGAACCACGACAACTCAGAAAGTAATGGTTCTTTGCCTGGTTAGCAGTATATTAGAAGTCCAGTGCAGATGTTCTGCAAAGGTACATTTACAAAACGGATAGTTCTGGTCCTTAAATCTGATTGGCTAAGCCGCACTCGAACCCGACCCACGACCTCCTCACAACATCTGAATTCCATATTAATACGCCACTGCTTTAAATAAATAAATAAATAAATAAATACCAACACACAGTTATAGCTGCAGCATATTACAGACACTAACTTCTGAGGTAAATAGTGGCTAACTTTTCCAGCTAGCCTGCTTAACGTTAGCTAGCTGAGTTCACAGTGGACGACCGATTACTGCGAATATTAATCATATATGTAATTTATCTGTAAAAACTGAAGTCTTTCATTATTTATTTTATAAGTGTTCCATCATATTTTAGGATGACCACCATTTTGGAAAAGCAACATTCAATGTTTTTTCAAAATTTCCACCCATTTTCTTCCCAAATTGGGCCGCCAATTACCCAACCCAGACGTGCCATCTCCCCCATCGCACACGTCCTGCTTTCGAACCCCCGCCAATGCAACACCACCAGGCAACCAATGCGACTGGATGGAAGCGGCGAATTCCCGGCCTGCAGCAAACGATGTGGGGAGAGAGCGCCATCTACCCACCCGTGCTCTCTTGGGGCCTCGACTGCCGATAGCTAGCAGCATGACAGGGATTCGAACCAGCAATGCTCTGATCATAGTGACCACGCCTTAGTCTGCTGACATTTTTCTAACATTTAGATTTAAAGCAAATTAATGAAGAAAGAAGAAAAGGAAATGCTAAATTACGCCTTGCTTACAGTATCACAATATATCACAATAACGCCTGTGGGTCGTGAGTTTGAATCCCAAGTCATGCGCAAATGGCTGTACTCACTCCACTGTGCTCACCACTGTGAGCTGCTCTGTGCGGAAACATGCATCTCTCCATGAAGCCACGGTGAGTCAGACTAGGATAAAGAGCTATACATAAAACAGTCTGACAGTTCTAGATACAGTCTGACAGTTCTAGATAGTCTAATCCTGCAGTAATCCACCCAATCAGCATTTAATGATCCGCTGTAACTCAACAGAGCCAATCAGGGTCTTGGCAGGTCTAGACGCAGTCTGACTGTTTTACATACCGTCTGACAGTAATGCCCTAAACCCAGTGTAATCCTCAGCTCCTGGTTTTTGGTTGACAGTTCTAGATACAGCCTGGGAGTTCCAGATAGAGTCTTATTTCCAGCATTAATCAGGACCCGGACAGTTCTAGATACAGTCTGATCCCTAATCCCACTGTAATCTGCTGTGTATCCGCAAAATCAAATCAGGACCATGACAGGTCTTGATACAGTCTGCCAGTTCGGGATATAGTCTTATTTCCACATTAACCCCCCCTGCAGCTGTAATGCCCAGCTGTAACTCAGAACCCTGACTGGTTCTGCTAGAGACAGGTCTAGAGACAGTTCTAGATACTCTTTGTTTTTAATTAACTGTGACTCTGCAAAACCAAAGTCTGCACACCATCTCCTGGGTCTACACACTGCCTGACAACCCTGTGCACTGTCTAGCAGGTCGACATACAGTCCAACAGGTCTGCACACAGTCTGGCAGGTCTACATACAGTCTGGCAGGTCTGCACACTGTCCGACAGGTCTACATAAAGCCCGGCAGGTCTGCACACAGCCCGGCAGGTCTGCACACAGCCCGGCAGGTCTGCACACAGCTTGGCAGGTCTACAGACAGCCCGGCAGGTCTGCACACTGTCCGGCAGGTCTGCACACAGCCCGGCAGGTCTAGAGACAGCCCGGCAGGTCTGCACACTGTCCGGCAGGTCTGCACACAGTCCGGCAGGTCTAGAGACAGCCCGGCAGGTCTAGAGACAGCTTGGCAGGTCTGCACACAGTCCAACAGGTCTAGAGACAGCCCGGCAGGTCTGCAGACAGCCCGGCAGGTCTGCAGACAGCCCGGCAGGTCTGCAGACAGCCCGTCTGCACGCTGTCCGGCAGGTCTGCAAGCTGTCCGGCAGGTCCAAATACAGTCGTATTCCCACATCAAGCCCCCATCAGAGCCCTTATCCCGCTGTAATCTCTCTGCTCCGGGTTTATTGATCCGCGGTGTGACTCAGCAGAACCGATTGGGATCCTGCGGATGTAAACAGAACCAGCGGCTCAAAGCGCCCCGTTACGGTACGCGGCCGGGTCGCGCGCTCTGACCGCTGCACCTGTCCACGCGCTTCTCCGCAGCAGCAGAACCGCGCCAGTAACGTTATCGATCAGTATTACCGATAACTCTCGGTACTGGTGATCAGTGTCTCTCTGAGCTAGGCTAGGCTAAGCTAAGCAGTTAGTTGTGTAAACACACCTGCCGTTACCTCCCACCGCCGCGCGCTGTCTGCAGCGCTCTCTCTCGTGCAGTGCAGCGATCGATCCTCCTGACTGGCGATAAAAGCACTGATCGGATTAATAAGGTCTGCTACACGTCTGCTAAACCGAACCTAGCCCACTCCGCTCTCCACATCCGGATCCGCCATGTCCGCACTCGCGCTGCGGCTCCTTCTTCCGCCGAGAGAGAGAATAAGACGCAGGAAAGTGACGTCAGCGGCTAGTGGCTGCGGGACGAGCCCTGTTAGTTTGATTAGAATATTATTATTATTATTATTATTATTATTATTATTATTATTATGAATGCTAATAATGAACATTCATGAAAAAATATATATTTGTATAATTTTATAATTGTATAGTTTATAACTTATTTATAAACGGAACTACTGAATTCATATTTAATGAGGGTAAACTAATGTGTGTACAATATGCAGAAAAATTACAATATTTTTTACATATAAAAGTTTCATATTTATTCACACACATAAACATGGTGTACTTAAAAATAAGAAAAATAAGAAAAACAATAAAATAAAAAACAAACGTTTCATGATATCAGAAATTGAATACATTAAAAAACATCAGATCTTACTTTTCATCAATTTTGGCATTAAAATTATGTCCTGAAATGAATCCCTAATAGTAGAAATTCAGTTGTTACATCTGCAAACTCAATTGTTCTACGTACAAAAACAAACGTTTTACTTTGTGAATATTAATATTTGAAAGGCAAAATTTTAATTAGAAAAGATAAAAACACCCAAACGTTTAAATTTTACTCTAAAAAATCTCATATTACCCAAAAATTGTTTAAAAATCACAAATCACAAATTACCAAGGTTCTTCAAGGATTCTTTAGTAATGCCAAAAGCTCCTGAAGAATCATATAAATGCTTATAACGCTTTTAAAAAGTTATTTTCTGTGGTAGAATTTGTTTTGTAGATGGTTCTTTATAGAATTTATAAATATGAATTTATAATTTATTTTATATATATATGACCAGAAAGAGTCAAACTATTATCATATTATAACCCAAAGTTATACAGCAAAACACTTGGAACGACGGTGTTAACTGGTTAACTATATGGGGAATTATTGAAAAAAAAAAGTAAAATGTTGCATATTTTCAAGGTGTGAAAAAGAGCCCCCTGAAATAATCCCCACTGTGTCCAGTGTCCTCTATAGAGACTGCAGCAGAGGTGCTCTCCTAGCCAGCAGAGGGAGACAGTTCACAAGGTAACGCTCAGCTCAGAGGCAGGTGTTTATTCACATGAACATCCAGTGACTGCTTTTCCATTCGGGTTCGAGACAACACAATAAAACACGATTCCACGAAACTACAGCCATATTCTGAGAATGTAACACAGACTCACACAAGCATGATAATTTAGCTCATTGATACAGGAGCACGGCGAACACACACACACACACACACACACAATTAAAAGCTATGGACACATTTCAGAAACAGGGCCCCGTTTCAATACTGTCTTCACAATGTCCTTTTTGGACGTGCCAGAGGTTAGCCGAAGTTTACATAGGTGGCAGCAAGTGGGCCGGAGAACGAGGAACGGCTACGCTAGCCTCGGTGTGCTAATCAGTTAGCTGTACGAAACACGTAAAGAGTATCCCGTTAATTTGGGGTCTTTTTGAGCAAGTAGCCCTTAGCTTGTGTACTAGCGCGCTAGCAAAGTAAAGTAACGAAGCTGTATCAGCGTCACATTACAGATGGTGGAGTTTACGTCCTAAATCTCAGTTATTCCAATAACTTCCACTGTCCAGTGATTTCTCATTCAGGGCTGTTGCCAAAGCCACCACTTACATTCGCTTGCTCCCTTGCCTCTCTGAGGGCTCATATAACCATCCTCACTTCAGCTAATATAGTAATTAAACTGTTACGATCAAATTAGGGATTTCCTCAAGGGGAAATGGCGATGGCAGGTGGACGAGGGTACGTTATGACCTGTATTGAAACGGGGGAAGGGTTTATAAACGTCAGCTCTGTTAAAAGGTCGTTGGTTTCTCTTCCAGCTTTTTCAGACGTATGCTTTGGAGCTGCCACTCTCAACTGTGGGAGTGGCTTTATAGATCTTCTGACCTTGACCGGAGTAGTTATAGCTGTACGCCCTGAGAGAGAGAGAGAGAGAGAGAGAGAGAGAGAGAGAGAGAGAGGAGATATCCTTCAGTTAAATTATGTCATGTATTTTCAGTCTACACCCTTAGAGCAATGCCTTAGAAGAAGCTCTTTCAACTCTGAGAGTTTGTTTTCTGATGATGATCCACTGATCTGGCTAAGATGATCATCTACAGTGTGAGGAACCACTGATCCTACTAAATCTATAGAATCACTGTCCCTACTAAGGATACTGAGAATTAATTGACCCTAGTGAGCATGAGAAAATATTGACCATACAGAGTCTGAGAATCCTTTGACCATACAGAGTCTGAGAATCCATTGACACTAAAGAGTCTGAGGAACCATTGACTCTACTGAGTCTGATGATCCATGAACTCTACTGAGTCTGAGTAACCACTGACCCCACTAAGTCTAAGGAAAAGTCTAAGGAACCATTGACCCTACAAATTCAATCCATCCAATCAATCCATTGACCCTACAATCTATTGATTGAGTCTGGAAAAGCCCTGACCCTAGTGAGTTTGAGGAACCATTGACTCTACTGAATCTGAGAGTAAGTGATAAAGCTGCTCACCTTGCGTTTGTACTTGGGGATGCTCTTCTAAAAGATCCACACAGCATTCCACCTCCCAAAATCACCAACACTGCTGCAGCCCAGCCCAGATACAGGCCAGCACCCAGCTCAAACCTGTAAACACACACACACACACACACACACACATTCTTTATTTGCATATGAAGTTTAAAATACACAACAAAAATTGGTTGGTGTGGGAGCATCTTAATGTGTGTGTGTGTGTGTGTGTGTGTGTGTGTATGAGATGTTACTCACTTTGTTCCAACATAAAAAGGATCATTAAACTCTTGCACAATGCGGGCAGCGTACCAGGACACCGCAATCAGCACACACACACCTGAGAAAGGGAGAGAGAGAGAGAGAGAGAGAGAGGGGGGGGGGGAGCAGAGTAGTTAGCACACACACTCATGCTCACACACACTCCTGAGAGAGTGAAGCAGAATAAGCAGCTGTGAAGGGAACAAGGTCAAAGGTTCCTTAGACCCTACTAAGTCAAAGGACCCATTGACCTTATTAAGTCTAAGGAATCGCTGACCCTGCTGAATCTGAGGAACCACTAACCCTACAGAGTCTGAAGAACCATTGACTCTACTATGTATATGGAACCATTGGCCCTACAGAGTCTAAGGAACCATTGATCTTACTAAGTCTAAAGAACCATTGACACTGCTAAGTCTATTCATCCCACTGAGTCTGAGGAACCAGTAACCCTACAGAATCTGAATAACCATTGACCCTACTAAGTCTATGGAACCATTGACCCTACTAGATCTATGGAATAATTGACCCTACTAAGTCTATGGAACCATTGACCCTAGAGAGTCTTAGGAACCATTGACCCCACTAAGTCTATTGAACCTGCTGAGTCTGAGGAACCACTGACCCTACAGACTCTGAAGAACCATTGACCCTAGAGAGTATAAGGAACCATTGCCCCCTAAGTCTATTGACCCTACTAAGTCTAAGGAACCATTGACCCCACTAAGTCTATTGACCCTACTGAGTCTGAGGAACCACTGACCCTACATAGCCTGAAGAACCATTGACCCTACTAAGTATGGAACCATTCACCATACAGAGTCTAAGGAACCACTGACCCTGCTGAGTCTATGGAACCATTGACCCTACAGAGTCTGAAGAACCATTGGCCATACAGAGTCTAAGGAACCACTGACCCCACTAAGTCTATTGACCCTATTGAACAGGTACAGTTACATATGTGTCACTGTAAGATCTGACAAGTGCAGTACTGTGTGTGTGTGTTGGTGTAAGTATGTGTGTGTGGTACAGACCGGACAGTATGAACATGGCTCCAGCGGTCAGCGTGAGGCGCCCTTTACCCTCATCTGACATGCTGCCCAGTTTGGTGCATTTGAGGCCCAGAACTGACAGCAGGATGGAGAACAGGCCAAACAGCAGAGCGATGATCATCAGAGCTCGACACGCCTGCACGTAACCTACACACACACACACACACACACACACACAATGATGACAAAGATATATGAGATTCATATATAATGGTTATTATATTACGCATATTGTTCTGGGTGGTTTTGATGAAATTCAATAGCATCATATTTTCATTCAATCTTATTGGTAATGGTCCCATTAGGGGGTTCAAGTCAGGCGACTGCGGTGACCACTCCAGAATCTTCCAGGACATCTTCTGAAACCAAGCCCCGTAGACTTTATCTGAAGAACCATTGACCCTAGAGAGTATAAGGAACCATTGCCCCCCTAAGTCTTTTGACCCTACTAAGTCTAAGGAACCATTGACCCCACTAAGTCTAATGACCTTACTGGCATAACAGTCCTGTTGTAAGGTTCAATGATGGCCAAGCTTCAGCTTCCTCACAGAAGGCATGTCGTTTTCTCCTAGGATTTCCTGATACTTTATCAATGAATCCATCTTGCCCTTCAAACACTGCAGGATTCCAGAACCAGAGGGAGCAAAGCAGGCCCAGGGCATCACCGAGCCACTACCATGCTTCACTGTAGGCAGGGTGTTGTTTTCAACATATGCTTCAGCCTTCCTCTTCCAGACATACCATAGGCCGAAAAGGTCCAGTTTTGTTTCCACATCGCTCCACAGAACAGAATCCCAGAACTTTTGTGGCTTTATCTGGTTCTGGGCAGATTGAAGTCGACTGTTCTTGTGCTTTTGGATCAGTAGAGGTGTACGGGCATGGGCACCTTTAGCATTTCATCTTCACCCTACTGTGCAAACTAAAACCTCATTGCCTGCTGCCACTGAATCCTTCTGTAGATCTTTTGCAGTAACTTGACTTGACTTTTTGACCACCTGCCTCTTTAGAAGTCTGGTGGCAGCCAGTGATAGCTTCCTCTTTCTGCCATGTCCAGGTAGTGTAGCCAGTGTTCATTTAACTCTACCTTCAGCTGAATCTCTAGGAACATTCAGTGTCTTTGCTAATTTGGTATCCTTTTTCTTGCTTGTGAAGGCAGTGATCTCTTCCCGAACATCACAGTTGGCAAACCCCCCCTAGCCCACCTGATGATGAAGCCCTTTATTTGCCACCTGATTTGCAAATGCACGCTCTTATGAGGGATTCTATTCAGGGAGTTGAATAATTCTAAGACTGCAATCGTCAATATTAGTATTTTGTGTTGAATTGGAGAAACCACTTGTAGTATTAGTTGAAGTTTTAGTCTTGTTTGATTGTTAACCTGACCGGCAAAGGGTGTTGAATAACTAAGCATAAAATAAAGATAATGAAGGCATAATAAATCTAGTAAGTTCATAGTAATACATTTAGTAAGTTAGTATAAATAAACATGAGCATAAATCACTTAGTATGTTAACATTTATAAAAATAACAACTTACCATTAAAGTTATTGTGTTAATAAAGTAATTAAGTTAGCATTAATTATGTCAGTAAGTCACCATTGGAATAAATGACAAGGCTAGCATTAATAAGTGATACAGTTATTATTAAAGTTAATAAAGTTAGCATTAATTAAATGAACCTGGTAGCATTAATGAGGTTAGTGAGTTAGCATTAATAAAGTTATTAAATTACCACTGAAACATTTACAAGGCTAACATGATTAAGTGTTAAAGTTAGCATTAATAGAGTTAATTAGTTTGCATTAAAGTGAATAAGTTAACATTAATAATGTTAGTAAGTTACCGTTAAATGCCATTGATTACAAGGCTAGCATTATTAATTGATAAGTCAATATTAATTAAATTACTATGCTAGCATTACTTAAATTATGTTAGCATTAATACGATCAGTATGTAAGTAAGATAAAATTTAATAAAGTTAGTAAGTTACCATTGAAAAATGTACATGACTAGCTTTATTAAGAGATAAAGTTGGTATTTAAAGTTAATTAGCATTACAGTGTAAATGTAAATAGGTTAGCATTAGTAAAATGAGCATGATAGCATTAAAAGGTTTGGTAAGTTAGCATTAATTAATTTCTTAAGTTATATATATATAAATTATAAATTTTATTATAAATTATATAAATTATATACACATTAACCCGACAAAAACACCCAGAAAACAATTGTAATACCTATTTCAGCTGTAAAAGTTTTACTGGAGGAAGTCCGGTTCTATAACTTATCAGGAATTTGATTGGCAGATTCATGAGTGATAAGGCTTTCTGACAAATTTCCCCAAATTTCAAATGTTGTAGCCTAGATAATGAGAATAGCGTTACGCCACTATGCTCAACAACAGTCACACTGAATTTGATAAATGCCCAAATAAATTACACCATACTTACTTCCAGGAAATGCAAGATTAGCATTAGCATTGGGCTAGTAAATCGCTCTCATTTAGTACCAAGCACTGCCAAAAAAGATCACATTTCCTTGTATGGTATAAAGATCAATTTAATCTCTTCCTCCCAGTCAGGCCATCATCAAAAATACAGACTACAGCAGCCTTGCAAGCTCCATATTAGCGGTTAGTCATAAAAACATGCAGTTATGTACAAACAGATTTAACACCGTACTGTAAACTAGATTCAAACAGGTCTGCTGTTACTGGGACCACTATTCTGTTCTGGATTTACTTAGCAGACTTGCTTTGATTTATATTGCTGTATCATGACAAGCAAAGTAGCTAGTGGCTAGTTGGCATAGGGCTAAAACACTGGCTATACACTATACGGACAAAAGTATTGGGACATCTGCCTATTCATAGTTTCTTCCAAAACCAAGAGAATTAAAAACGGTTTCTTCTGCTTTTGTTGGAGTAACTGTCTTGACTTTCCAGGGAAGAAGGCTTTCTACTAGTTTTTGGAGTAGGAGCATTACTGTGAGGATTTGATTGCATTCAGAGACAAGAGCGTTAGTAAGGTCAGGATGTTGGATGATCACCACCCCGTCTCATCATCCCCAACTCCTCAACCTATCTATCTATCCCAAAAGAACTGGATGGAGCTCCATCCATTATTCTAGGGAATACAGTTTCTCTGCTCCACAGTTCAATGCTGGGGGGCTTTATACCCCTCTAGCCCGCACCTGGCATTAGGCAGCATGGTGACAATAGGTTCATGAATATTTGCTTCAGAGAGTCCTATTGTATTGGCAGTCCTTCTCTACAGGGACTAGACAAGCTGTGTGTGCGTATCTGTAATGGGTTCAACTTAAAGTAGCTGAGTGCATTCATTAGAAGGGGTGTCCACAAACTTTTAGACATAAAGAATAGCAGTACGCCACTGTATTGTATTGAATCTAATTTTGAAGCTTGTAGTTACACCCCTACTATAGACACAACAACCCCCCCCCCACCACACACACACTAATCAAAATCTAAAAGTGGTTTAATTTTGGGGTGTTTTCATCTGTTCTAAACAACATACCAGGGTAGACGATATATCATAGATGGTTATATCGCCCAGTACTGTGTGTAGGTTGTGTACGTTACCTTCCAGAGCTAGCATGGATTCAAACCGCCTGCAGTTCTTGACCCCGGTGCTGGCCTCAGCACAGGCGTACCACAGGTTCTGGTACTGGCGGGTGGACGTGATCACGCTGCCCGCAAACGATGTAACCCGCCAGTAATCGTTGGCTAGTGACACTCCGGTCAGCAGCCAGCCGGCAACGCACATCAGAAAACCTATAATCTCCATTGCCATCGCCATTGTCACACGCTAACACACACTGCCACTGCTACACAAAAAAAGGAGGCCCACACAAGAACCTGTCCACCTGTTCACACTGATCTAACACTAAAATCCAGGGTTCCTGTCCAGGTCTAAGCTCAGTTTTAGCTCCAGGAGAGGATCTTTTTGTCCAGGTGCGTGTATGTGTGTGATGGACGGAGTGTGTCAAGTGTCGAGAGGACTTTAGTCAGGAGAGCCATAAAGTCATAAACCTGAGCCCAGCCCACAGAAACCATGATGACACTGGAAGATGATGGAGATGATGATGATGACGATGGAGCCGCGAAGGAGGAGATGACTCTGGGTTTCTGTTTGTGACACTTTTCATTACAGAGCATTATTTAAACTAGTACACACAAACAAGTGTCCTATACACACCTGTACACACACTAAATGGCCATGTTGAGAGATGTTGTGAGTATAAAGTGTGTGTGTGTGTGTTTGTGTGTCTGAGGTGGGTGTGTTGTATTCTTCGTCAGGTTTATGGTTTATATTATCAGTGTGACCTGATTGTACCTCAGCGTCGGCCAGCAGCGTCGCTACACTATTAGTGTAAAGAAGTACTGAACACTAGTATAACTGGAAATCAGTGATGGACAGCAGTACTAATTTAAAGTTATTATAATAATTATGTTATAACTGTAATTACACAAAAATATAATGACTGTCTATTACTAATATAAAATTACAATTACTGTTAATTACAGTAACTGTATATTAGTACTGCTTTACATTACTGATACTCAAAATCAGTACAACTGTAAAAGTACAATTACTGTAAATTAGAACTGCTGTATGTCACTGATATTTAAAGTGGGTACTGCTCAAATTACAATTACTATAAAATACAATTACTGTAAGTTAGTACTGCTGTATGTCACTGATATTTAAAGTGGGTACCGCTCAAATTACAATTACTATAAAATATAATTACTGTAAGTTAGTACTGCTGTACATCACTGAAACTTAAAATCAGTACAACTGTAAAAGTACAATTACTGTAAATTAGTACTTTTGTATGTCACTGATATTTAAAATGGGTATCATTCAAATTACAATTACTATCAATTATAATTACTGTGTTCACTGATACTCAAAATCAGTACAACTGTAAAAGTACAATTATTGTAAATTACAACTACTGTAAATTAGTACAGCTGTACATGGTACGACTGTACATTTACAATTACTGTGAATTACTGTAAATGAGTACTTCTGTACATCAGTGATATTCAAAATACTATAAAATTACAATTACTGTAGAATTACGTATTGTAAAAGCTGTAAAGTCACTGTAAAATTACTGTAAAATTACAAGTACTATAAATTATGCTAACTGTAAATCAGTACTGCTGTACATCACTGATCCTCAAAGTCAGCACTACTGCAAATTACAGTAACTAACTTAGTACTGCTGTGCATCACTAATACTCAAAATTACAGTCTGACTGTAAAATAACAATTACTGTAAATTACTTTGACTGTAAATTAGTCTGTAGGGTACGTCACTGCCACGCCCTCCATCGGAAGAGCAGAAATGGCCATCTGTTTTGAAAATAAAGGGTGTGTGTGTGTGTGTGTGTGTGTGTGTGTGATAGAGAGAGAGAGAGAGAGAGAGAGAGAGTGACTCACCAGGCAGTCCCAGAATGGTTTTGTATCTCTGGCACTGGACGGCCCCCATAGAGTTGGCAGCGCAGGTGGTCCACAGGCCCTCATACTGCGAGCTGCTGGTAATCACGGCCTCAGAGTGTGAGCTGATGCGCCACTTATCAGAGTTAGTGCTGCTGGACTCCAAACACCAGCCCACAATGGCCAGGACCAAACCCAGCACCTCCACCGCCACCTCCGCCATCACTACACCACACACACACACACACACACACACACACACACACACATACAGCTCCAGCTCTAGATCAAAGTTTTAAAAGCAGACTACATTGTGAAATAAATGCATCACTAGGATACAGTTACAAGAAATATGGGTCGATCTGATCTCAGAAGGCTTCTGGCTGAAAAAATACCAGGAATGCTGTGGGGATTAGAAAAAATGCATTGAGAAAAAATGCATTGGGATTAGATACTGCCCTAAAGCTGTCGAACACAGCTCAGTCCACCGTGCCTGTTATGACCTTCTAGTTCTTCCAGCTCCACTCACCTGCTCTGAGAACCTGCAGCAGATCCTGGCACCAAGACGTAGTGGCCTCCTCTTGGAGTTTCCTGAAGAAAGCAGCTTCAGTACCAGAGAGTCCCCGAGAACGTTTCTCTCAGACTGTGTGAGGAGCGAAACTGTGAGGGCCCTGAGGTCACTGTGTTAATATTGGTTTTGGGTCAGTAACCCTGAAACACAGTAGCCAAACGGACTCCAGTGAGGAGAAAGGCCCTCAGAGTAACCAGCAGCCAATCAGAGGCTGAGTACAGGAATCTGTCATGATGTTTATCGCCAGCGTGGGATCGGGAATTCGTGAACACGGTGACGGAGGAAGGAACGTCCTGTAGGGAGTTTCGTCTTCGGCACTGGTGGAACGATGAATCCCGAGCACTATCGGTGAATCCTGAAAATCTATCAGCCATAACATTAGAACCACTGACAGATGAATTGAATATCATTGACAGTCTGGTTGCAGTGGCACCTGTCAAGGGGTGGGATCTATATATTAGGTGCGTTCCTAAAGGTGATGTGCTGGAAGCAGGACAAATGGGTTCTTTGACAAACTGAACCAAACTCTGATGTTCTAGACCACTGGGTCGAAATATCTCCAAAACATCAGACAGGGAGTCTCTGGGATGAAGTGCTCAGTACCTACCAAATATGGTACCAAAATGGGCATCCAAGGCTCCACTTCTGGAGCCGGTGGCCAGATACCACTGGACACACCTTGCCTTGAAGTGTCAGAGCTGTTTTGATGGCACAGGGAGGGGGCTAGACAATATTTAGCAGGTGGTACTAATGTTATGGCTGTTTTTTATGTACAGCTACAAAATGAGAAAGCAAAGTGATCAGTGGTGTCATCATATTTTCTGTCAATATCATGATTTTACACAAAATATGACCATCGAAGACTGGCCTAGTCTTCAGCTGGATTTTTTTTTAGCAGGGCTATGCCACTGGTGTGTGTGTGTGTGTGTGTGTGTGTGTGTGTGTGTGTGTGGTCACAGTCTGGTGAATCATTCACACTGGACTGGGGTCAAAGTCCCTGAACTGAAACTACAGCTACTGTGAACAATATAACAGTTTCAACACACACACACACACACACACACACAGGGATGGGCTCTCTATATATTTTATTACCTCAGTGGTATCAATTCTAACTGAAAGCAGAAATAAAAGGATCTAAGTATTGCTTATTAAATACTAGATTAAATATTGCAAGACTTTTACAGCTAGGACAG
Organism: Salminus brasiliensis; assembly: GCF_030463535.1. Taxonomy (NCBI): domain Eukaryota; kingdom Metazoa; phylum Chordata; class Actinopteri; order Characiformes; family Bryconidae; genus Salminus; species Salminus brasiliensis. The sequence continues at coordinate 35,934,428 of NC_132888.1, read as the reverse complement.
GAACTTCAGAACTTCCTAAGCTCCTCTTTAGTTTGACCAAGTCTTGCCTGGGGTGTAAAAATGGCTTCTTTAGTTCTACACTGAGGCAATGAGGCTAATGTATGTATTAGAAGCGTATCGCTATACTAACAGGCATGGTCCAAATACATAAATCATCCCAAACTGTGTGGAGGTGTTCAGTAACCTCTAACAGACTTGCTAATGAGCTTCCTGACCCACTGGTATCCATAAAAATGGGGTGAAGTAGGCTAGCATAGCTAAAAACAGTTCTAGCTAAAATGTTAAAGGCAGTTAGCAGCCATTTGGAGACCATACGGTCTACCGACCAAGCTAGTCAATCATTATGACCAAGTTGGTTGACTGGCAAGACCAGACTGAGCACACTGGTCCAAGAGCATGGAGCACCAGGTTGAAGAAGCTAGTCGACCAGTATGACTAGGTTGACCAAACTAGCGAACCAGAGTGTCCAAGCTGGTGGGCCAACATGACCAGCCTGACCACATTGGTTCACCAGTATGACCGCCCTGCAGAAAGAAACTCAAGCTGGTCAAGGTGGATTTAACTGGTTGACCAGCATAGGGTATGTTTTCCTTTGAGTTTGATGGTTTAGCTGGTCTACAAGCATGGGTAAACCTAACCAAGCTAGACCACCAGAATGACCAAGCTTGGCCATGCTGATTGACCAGCGTGACCACCCTGACCACACTGGTCCAAGAGTATGACCAGGTTGACCAAATTAATGAATCACAATGCCCAACCTGGTTGAACAGCATGACCAGCCTGACCACATTGGTCCACTAGAATGACCACCCTGCTGAAAAAATAAAAAAACAGCTTGGCCAGCTCAAGCTCATCAAGTGGGTTTAACTGGTTGACCAGCATAGGGTGTGTTTTCTATTTGAGTTTGAAAGTTTAGTTTGATAAACCTGACCAAGCTTGTCCATGCTGACCAGCATGACCACCCTGGTCCAAGAGTATAACCAAATTAGTGAACCACAATGCCTAAGCTGGTTACACAGCGTGACCAAGGTTGGTCAAGGTTGTTTAGCCGGTAGCCATAGGTTATTGGAGTTTGATGGTTTAGCTGATAAACCTGACCAAGCTAGACCACCAGCATGAACACCCTGACCACACTGGTCCAAGAGTATGACCAGGTTGACCAAATTAGTGAACCACAATGCCCAAGCTGGTTGAACAGCATGACCAGCCTGTCCTATTGGACATAGCATAGTGTATGTTTTTGTCGGATGGTTCAGCTAGTCTGCAAATATGATCAACCTGATCAAGCTAGACCACCAGAATGACAAAGCTTGACCATGCTGCCCAGCATGACGAAGCTGGACGACCGGCATGGCCTAGCATGACCATAATTAAATGCAACATTCACTATGCTAGTCAAGGTATGTTTTTGTTTGCATGACCAGCTTTTTAACCGCCTTGACCATCGAAGACCAGCTAAGACCAAAGCTGGTCTTGAGCTGGACTTCCCTCCGTGTGTGTGTGTGCTTGCTGCCCATAATCACTAGTGAATATGTGTTTACTGCCATGGATTGGGCCATCATTTTGGTTGTTTATTTTTCCACAGTCTGTAGATTTTCTGTAGGCAGCTCTCTGCCACCCTCTGGTGTTGAAGAAAGGCTGCTGCGCTTTGTGTGTTTCATGACCAGCGGCTCAAAGCTCTTGATTCTGATTGGAGGGAGAGATATGGCAGTTATTGTTAGTGTAGTCGTAGTCGATGAAAGTAAAAGTTTTTAGTCAGGTTTTAATAAAATAAATTATTCAAATCAAATAAAATATTTTGTCACATTTTATTCAGATACTTTATTTAGGTTTTACTGTTTTTGCTAACTTTTCCAAATAAAAGCTTAAAAATGTTAATTAAATATAATGTTTGTATCCAAAATGATGGAAGGAATATGGCCTTTATTTAGCTTAAAATGCTGACAGTTTCACTGACATGCAAAGATGAACTCGTCGTCTGTTCATGTGTATCTACTTAGTTTGGTTATATTAATAATTTTCCAGCATCATTTGAAGTGCTACCAAGGCTGTAGGAATTGCTACACTGACAAATAAAGCTGATACCAACAGGTAAAGCTAGTGCAAGATCAGCAGATAATTGGGATAATAAATAAAGAATAAATGATATAAAAAAAACCAACTAGATAAAACACACTGTGAGGGGGGTGACTCGGCTAACGAGTAGCATGCTGTGTAGCGTACTTTATCAGTGCTCACAGGGCTGTCCTCAGGACGCTGCTGTCCACAGGACTTCTGCACCAGAGATGATGGTGGCCTGGGTCACCCTGCACAGCCTCTGTGTTGGAACAGAAGACAATGTTCAGCCAAAAGACGAAGCAGATTTGAGAATGTACCTTATATTTCTTTCTAAGCTTGCCTCATTTCCTACAGGCTTGCTGGAGAAGTCCAAAAGAATGATCCTGTGGACATCCATCCAGCTTCTTATCTGCTTCTTCCTGGTCAGGATTACAGTAAAATGAACCCAAGAGACTTGTTTAAGCAGAGAAGATCAGTATTCAGAATAACTCCAGATTTTTGACCACCTGACCTCATCAACACCACATTTTAGGTGGGTTTCTGGAAGCTGCTCTTCAGGTTGGTGGTGTTTAAAATGTTGGTTCTGTGTTCATAATATGCACGGATGTTGATGGTTATCGTGTGAGCAGCTGCTTTAGGACTTCGCGAGTTGGACGTTGCTGATGACCAGCTGTTTCTGCCGTCAGCGGTGTCCGATTTAATGTCATTAAGTCAATGAACACCCAGACTGATTAGTTTATCTTTTCTTTATCACTGAGGTCAAATACTTTAAAGCAGCAGTCCATGAGATTTTTTAATTTCAGTTAAAATTTCCGTCTTTCTGAGTGGGGAGGGGCGAAAACTGGGAGTTTACACGCTTATGTAACATGCACAGTATCTAAAAAGGGGACCTGACACCATTTGCTGGTTATCTGAGCAATCACAGGGCTGCTAATGGTGCTGACACAAGCAGAATGACTACTGCGAGAGCTACTGCAAGCGTGGAGATTTCAAAATGGGAAACTCTGTCTTCATCTGCTCATCCACCCACCATCCAACCAAAGAAACCGACTAAATGTAACCTTGCAGTGCTTCGATTCATCTGCTTTGGAAATTTGGATTCATGTCAGAATAAGGACACAAATAAAGAAAGAAATACTGAAGCAACATCTCAAGACATCAGCCAGGACACTAAAGATTGGGTGCAAATGGGTTTTCCAAATGAACAATGACCAAAAACATACTGCCAAACTGGTTACAAAGTAGCCAGTAGTCAATTTTTGGAGTGGCCATCACAAAGCTCTGATCTCAATACTATTGGAAATTTATGGGCAGAGCTGAAAAGGCATGTGCGAGCAAGGTGGCCTACAGACATGACACCGGTTCTGTCTGGAGGAACTATTGTAAGCTTGTGGAAGGATATCCAAAACGTTTGACCCAAATCATACAGTTTAAGGGCAAGAAAGTATTATTCTCAATATTCTGGCATTTAGCAAATAGAAATAATTTTGGTAATCCTAATTGACCTAAAATGACTTCATATGCTGAAACTTCTGGTTTCAACTGTATCTGTTCTGGACATGGTCATCAGTTTTTTTACTTCTCTTTTTTACACTTTCTGTTTTGAGTGTGTTCCTAGAAGCTTTTTTGTCCTCTAACGCTGCCAATTCTCTGAAAACAAATTTCTTTTAATCACCTAAAAACTAAGGTTCCTCACACACTTCAGTTCCTCTATTATTGTGGATAGCAGCATTCAGGCAGATGCTCAGAAGGTCCATGTAGTTTTCATTTATACTGGCGGATAGTAATTTTAAATGATATCCACCTTGCTTTTCAGTAGTTTCTAGGCCTGTAACCCTGATAACAGCTGGATCATGGTTTGGAACAAAACCTGGTGGAATTCAGAGATTCCTAAAGCCCTTCCATTTAATCTAATCTCGCCATCTCCTTTGAGAACTCACTGGTCACTCCTTCTACAGAAACTCGAAGCCTTGGTGTAGTCATGGACAATCAGTTATCGTTCTCAGATCATGTTGCAAATCTGATTCAGTCATTCAGATTCCTCCTGTACAACATCCAGAGAATTCTACCCTTTCTCTCTAGAGAGTGGCCCAGGTGCTCGTTCAGTCTCTTGTCACTTCAAGACTTGACCACTGCAGTTCTCTTCGGACTGGTCTCCCTCTGCGCACCATCAGACCCCTGCAACTTACCCAGAATGCAGCAGCACGGGTCGTCTCCAATGTATCTAAATTCAGCCATGTCTCTCCACTGCTGCGTTCTCTGTGCTGGCTTCCTGTAGCTGCCCGCATCAGATTCAAAACCTTGATGCTGGCCTACAAAGCCAAGACTGGACCAACGCCTCCGTACTTGATGGCGATGGTCAAAAGCCGGTCTGCACCAAGAGCCCTTTGAGCTTCAAGTACGGCTCGGCTCGACCCGCCATCCTTTAAGATCCACGGAAGAAAAAGCGGCCAGGCTTTTTTCTGTCCTGCACCGAAATGGTGGAACGAGCTTCCCCTGGGTGTCCGAACAGCAGAGTCGCTCGCTGTCTTCAAACGCAGACTGAACACCCTCCTCTTCTGAGAGTACTTGGGCAAAGTGTAGAGTATTATGGTCTCCATATTGACTTGTGTTTAGTCGTATCTAAGCTTAGAGGTTAAGGGACACCTGTGGAATGTTAGCACCTGTTCCCTATGCTGCCAACCTCTGCCTGTGCTCCACGCAAGCTCTCCTCGCTGACCTATTGGCGGATTTGTTCCTAGCTCCAGTGTAGTGCAGCTGTCTAAGCATTGGCTCAAAAGGCTGCAATTTGATTCCCAGTGTTTGGGAGTCTAAAAGTGCCTAACTGTACTTGCTCTCTCTGGATTGGTAGGATGGCCCTCCCACTCCCCTTCCCTCATCACTCAATGTGGGTGATGCTAGCCAGTGCAGGCAGTTGTTAGCTATCTGTTTTATCTGAATTAGCAGTTAGCATGCTCCTCCAAGCATGCCGAGCTCCATTGGTGTTGCGTTACCAGCAGTTTGAAAAGATGTGGTGGAGCTTCATGGGTCTCGGAGAAAGACCATGACAACCACTCTCCCAGAGCTGGTCAGGGCAACATCATGTGATAAGGAGTTCTAGACGATGGAGGTTCTAGAAATCACTAAACTAATGAGGAAATTGGGTTAAAATAAAAATGACCTTTACCATCAATGACGTTCAGGTTAGAGAGGAACTTAAAGCTCGCCCTGAGAATGACACGGGTCCTGTTGAGGAAATGCTGCATCAGCTTTTTAGGAAAGTGGATCAGAAATTAGTTTGTGTATTTTTAATTCCCTTTCAAGTCACTGTCTGTTTTGCAATCTGTGATCTGAGGAATGGTGGTTTATAAAGGGGTCAGACTGTAATCTTGTCTAACACACACCACAATCTCAGCAGCTACGGTCAGCCAGCATGGTAAGTATTCGCTGTATGCATGCATCTGTAATATATTCATATCATTATAACATTGTTCTCATTAAATATTGTCAGTATATATATATATTAATTATAGCAAAACTGAAGTAGGGTCATCTGAATAATGCTCTGTTTACTCATGAAAACAGAATTATTAATGCATCTGCAAGAGTATTATTATTAATGAATTTAATTATTTTATTGTATATTATAAACATTTTGTCCTCAAATGTCCCATATAACTGACTATTTCTGTGGGTGGTTTGATGAACAAGGTCAAATACTTATAATAATATAATACTTATATTTCAGTGTTTCGATTTAATTACAATTAAGTGAATATTGAGGTACTGACTTTTATTAACCCTCTAAACACTCTCTCCCATGCTAGAGTAGCAGAATATGTGGAATGTATTTTACATTTTATATATATATATATATATATATATATATATATATATATATATATATATATATATATATATATATATATGTATTTTTTTCAATATCAGTCAATTTTAATAAGAACAGCACAGTTTCTGTAAAAATACCACATTAATAATTATTGCTGGTAGCAGTAAATAGTAATAGTACATAAGATGCTGGTTTTTCAAGTACAGTCTCCACACTACTAATATTAATTAATTAGTTAATTAGTAAATGTGGTACTGGCACAGCCTCCACAATATACTGTAATGTTTGTACTGTATGTTATTATATACCAACTATGCGTTCATTAGACATAAAGCGTGTGCCAGTTCAGCCTCTGTGAGCTCTATGTTGTGTCTCTGCAGGTACTCCGTGAAGCTCTGCTCCTGCTCTGTCTTCTTTCTCCATGTTTCAGTGGATCTGAGGCTCAAAAGGTGGATGAGACCTCTCTGGACCTCATCATCAGGCACATTCAGACCAAGTAAGCCAGGCCCAGCAACAAGAGCAGTCAGATAAGGGGTCTAAAAAATACTGAGATGCAATTATTTTGAATGTATTCATTTTATTACATAATCATATCAAGTGGAAAAAAAATCACACACATCTCTGAAATCCTGGGTCAAGCTGTTAGCCTTACTACTGTTGGGTGTAAGAGCGAGTAACCGTGTATGTTTGTATATTTGTGCCAGCTGTCATACTCTACTCATACAACTCTGTGTGTTTAGGTATAATCCAGAACATGGACATCAGTTTGCAGTGGCCATCAACGTCCCAAGCCATTATTGTAATAAAGAGTCTCAACTTGATGAGAATTTCCTCAAAAAATATGATTCAAGTGTTGTAAAACGTGCTATGAACGAGTCTGACGGAGTCTATGAAGGGACATCCTTGATAGGGGCAACAAAGAAAAAAGAAGGCAACACAATGCATCACTCCGAGTACCTTCTGCTGAACCCACCAAAAGACTCCCGCATGACGAGGCTCCTGAAAAACAATGATAAAGGCTGTGTCATTTTCTACACCTATTACTCCCCCTGCCTTGGGACTTGTTTAAATGCTGCTAATAAACAGTTCAATATTCTTGAAGCTCTGAAAATATTTGGAAAGCATAAAGGTCCAAAGGCTTTTGTTTTTAACACACCTTATGGTAAGGAGGACAAAAAGGCATTTGAAAAAGGCTTTCGTGCTATTAATTCACAGGTTCCTCTTTATCGCTGTGACAATTCTGGGTGCATCAGTTGTTCAGATGGTCAGAAAAAAATACTAAATGACTGTCTGCCTGTATGACCTTGATATTTAGTTAGGTTTTAGTGACCAACTGTTGGTTAACTGAAACAGAGCTTCATTGAGAGATGTTCTTCCATTCCTCTCCTTCTCTTACTGTTCTCTGCATTAAAGTACATGATATTGATCAAGTAGTCAATAAAATCATGAACCTGCATTTGTCTGTGGTGTATGTGATTTAAGTGACACCCATAACAAAACAAAAGCAGCTATGGAAGGAAGTGCAGTGCATTTTAGCAGCGTTGGCGTACTATTCAGCATTCAGTATTATATTGTAGCGGGGGGTGCGGGGGTGGGGGGACCAATCTCAAGCCTTAAGCTCAACATATCTGTGTTTCTATGTGTGATACAGGTGTGACCGCTTTGACTATATAGGAGACTTTAAACCCAAAAACCAGAGTAGCCAGGAGTGGTCTAGAGGGGTATAAAGCCCCCCGGCATTGAGCTGTGGAGCAGTGGAAGAATTGTGTTTTCTGGAATGATGTACTTTTTGGGATGAGCTGGGAAGAGAATAAGGTGGGGATGGTGATCGTCCAGCATCCTGACCTCACATCGCTTTTGTCACTGAATGCAATCAAATCCTCATGGCAATCCTCCTCCAAAATCTAGTAGAAAGCCTTCTTCCCTGGACAGTGGAGACAGTTACTCCCAACAAAAATCCCTTGATTTTAGGAGAAACAATAAATGAGCAGGTGTCCAATAATTTAGTCTATAAAGTGTATAATGAGGGTCGTGATAGAGGGCTATCCAGAGATTGAAAGTGGTACTCCCGTCCACTCAGGAGCCACAAGCGCTTTACTTCCAGAAGAGTGGGAGTGGACTGTTCAGCTTCTATGACTGGCAAAGAGCAAAGAGACGTCGGTACAACCAGCAGACTAGAACCCCTCCCAGTCATTCCACTCAACTAATCATTTTCCTTTCCGCCTCCAGAGCTCTCCTGTGTCATTAAACTGAACTGTTGAACATTAACCAGCCTCTCATGAGGACATCAGGATGCTCCAGAGGCTTTAAAAAAAACTGCCAGCATATCATCTAACGATGTTGAAGTACAGACAGCTAACTTGCAGGCCTCTGTCTGGAATACATACTAGGCTTCAGTCCAAAATTAAAGCCTGAGGGTGTTGCTAGAAATGTTCTGCTGGATAAAAGCCCATGGAGGTTTTGTTAAATGACATGTCATCAAACTGATAAGTTTTCTGAGGAAATGCTGTGGCTGTTTTCAAATCAATTTAATTAGGGGTACAGGCCTGTTGCCAGGAGGCTGCTATCACAGACAAGGACACTATTGCTTGACTTGAACAGACTTGACCTCTAGTACGCCTATACAATGCTGTGTTCCCATAGGGGCAGAATAATGAAGACAGAAATTCTCAATACAAAGTACAGCAAGATCGGACTGGTGTATATGGTTGTACGGACTTGGCATGTTGAGTCGCTGTGAAGGAACCTCTTAAGGTGCTTTGAGAAACCTTCCAGGAAAGTATTTTTTTTAGAGGAAAAAGGTTCCTTCAAAGTGCCTTAAGAAGTTCCTTTACCATTTCAAATAGAAGAACCCCTTAAAGCTCCTCTTAACAGTGTTTGCAGTGTTTTCTGGTGTGAAACTCATTATAGTACAAGACGAAACAGATTAATTTGAATAGACACCATACCTGGACGTATTGGTGCTGGGGTTTCTTGACCTGTCACAATTTCTTTTAAAAGCAACTTTCCATCAGTGGTAACAAATCTTACTGGCCTTTCAACACCACCACCACCACCACAGTCTTACTCCTCTCCCCTACCTCTCCAACTCCCTTGTATTGGACCAACTACTCCTCTACCTTGTCCAGACATTGTTTTCTTTTTTACTCTCTCTGCTCCTGTGTGCCATTATCAGTATACTGTTTCTTTGGGTCCTTGCAACCTAAATTATTTAGAATTTTTATTTCTTTTGACTATTCATCATATTGATTTTAGCACTGTAGAAACAATGTCATTTTTAGAGAGATAATGTCCCATTTTTAGCATTAATTAAAAAAACAGGTTGGCGAGCAAAATGTATAGAAATGCATAGAAAAAAAAGGGAAATGCTTATATATGTCTACCCTATCATGCATGTGCGATAGGGTAACAATGACCAGCATTTGATGAACATGTGGTTAATCTAACATTGCAGACATGTTAAATTGTTCAAATTGACCTTGTTTTGCATCAAAGGTAAACTTAGATTTTGTAAAATGATTTTAATTACCTTGATGTTTTACCACGACAAGGTGAACAGCTTAAGATAAGACAAACCAGTATGAAGGTTATGATGTCATTGATGTCAAAGGTTAATTGCTTAAAGGGGCTGGTATCCCAAGATGACAGGATGGACAGCAGATTTTTGGACCTGGACATTTAAATCTTTTAATATTTTTATTAAAATTGCTAAATTAATAATTGAAATGCCTGAAAACTTTTAAAATATATATAATTTAAAATGTTTAAACCACTCAAAAATATAATTTAACTTAAATTGGTAGCACTTCAGAAATGGCAAAAATCCCACCCTAACTTCAAATATAACTGTATAAAACATACAAAAATATGTTTTAATGTAAAGATTAATATTTCACTATACAGTAATGTATACAAATGTATTCATTTAGAATAAAACTTGAAAAATGTACACAAAAAGAACACTGTTAAAGGTTAAGGATCCTTGAGGAACAACAGGTTTGAAACTGTGAAGTAACCTTCAAGGAACCTTTTCCCTTTGAAAACCTTGTGTGTTGTACTAATCCTGACCCTTAAAGCCGGATCAGGATATTTTAGCTCTCCACTGCTTCTCCTCATATTTCCAGTGCGCTGTGTCGTATTCTGGTATTTACGGTAAATTTGATGGCCAGAGAAAAATAACTTTCACTTTCACTGCAGGTGGATGAAGACGGATTTTCTGACTGAAGAACGTCTAGAAGAGTCTCAGAAAAGGTAGCAGTGCTCTCAGATTGTCTCAGATGTGACTGTAGTGATGTGTTTCTCTTTGTTAGTGATTCTGATCTTCAGTATCAAGCAGGTTTACACACTTAAAGGAGACTGAGTCACACGCTCCATAAAGCAGGTCACATGACCGTTTACAGTAATAGTGCTTTGGAGATCATGTGACCTATATTTATTTGATTTTGAATTATTTCTAAAATGCTTGTGTTTGACCTGACTTTGCTGAAGTGATGAAACTGTGCAGTACTTATGACAAATAATAACACTTCATTAATTACTCAACACCACTAAACTACTGTACTGATTGTATAAGAACGAAATTAGGTTTGGATAGGATTGGAGATTAGCTTTATTTTTAAATTAGTTTATGATTGGTTTTGGATAACACATTTATTTGGAATAGATTCTTCATCTTATAATGATTAGAAGGACAAGGAAAGAACTGGATTATATTAAAACAACAGCACAGTAAACTAGTTTATTCTGGGCATTCTTAATCTTTTTACTCCTGTTTTGCTTTTTGGTGTGCTATCTGATGTCGACCTCAGGAGGATGAGGATCCTTTTTTAAATCTGCTCCTCGATCTGAGGGAGTTTTTCCTTGCCACTGTTACCACTGGCTCAAACCTGTAGATGAAAAACTGTAAAACTGTGGGACTGGCAACCTTGCTGTTGGATTTTTAACAGGCTATTTGGTTCTGAGGTGGATCCAATTGGAGCTGGCTCCTACTACTAAAAGGCCATTTGGTTCTGAGGTGGATCCAGGCGGCTTCCACTAAAGGAAGTTCATATAGAATGACTGGGCTTACCAGACAGAGGACAGGCAACACAGAAAAGTGATTAAGTATAGACTAAAAACGTAAAGGTTAATCCCTAAATAGTGTGGTTCTTTCAGTTATGTTTAAGTTTATGAGTGTGTTGGCTACCATATCTATAAATAAAGGCTCTAGATGACGTGAAATTGTGGTAAGAAGTCTATCATTAATGCAGAAGGTCTCAGTTCTCACCCCTGTCGACCACTTTTATGTAACCACCAATGTCAAAATGTCAGTGTCAAACCTATGCACTTGCATGCACGTTACCATTAGCACCAGGAAATTAATCCTCGAGCTGGTAAAGGAGCTGTGTGAACAGCAAGAAAAATTGGGCTTGGAATGTTGATAAAGCGTTGCATGCATGAACACAATGCGCTGTAAAATGGGAACTTAAATTGAGTTGGTCAGCAAATGTACGATTCATGACATATTAGACAGGTGTAGTTGCGCAAAGGAATTGTGGTGTTTTGTATCGCTGTGTCAAGAAACTGTCCAAGACTATTGTCACTGAATCACTGAATGAAAAAAGTAGAAATTCGGAGAACATTACTTATGACATCTGACATAAATGTAGGCCAGACATAGCTTAAGGCTTTGTATGCTGACAACTTTGGTTAATGTTGAAGGGACCTTCTAAGCTGATCATAAAGAGGTGGTGTTACACCTTGTTACACCAATATTATTATATATGTTATTTTTTTAAATATAAGCTATTATTTTGTATGTATAGTGTATAACAATTTTTAATACATAAGTGTTTATGAATTCTTAATTCATGTACATTTATAATAATTACCACTAAAACTGTCAAAAATTAAATACATATTGCCTTTGGGTTAAAACATAAAACATAACAAGAATGTGAAAGACCTCAAATATCCCAACAATGGAACCTTCTGTCTGGCAATCAGAGAAGCACTTCTGCTCCCTGAAGGCAAACACAGAGAGGATGAGGAAGAGTTTCTTTCCATAGGCCATTCAGGCTCTAAACCAGGACAGTAAATCGGATTACCCAAAACACACAACTCTCTGAACATGAATAATTTATCATTTTTACATTACGTCTTGTTACACATTCACTTTAGCAGATTTTGCCCATTATGCTCATCTCTACATTAAACAATACTGTTTAAATTCCTCATTTCTGGTTTGGGTATATTAATAGTGCAAACATTGCTATTCTATTCTTATGTATTTTAATTATATATATATATGTATATATATATATATATATATATATATATATATATATATATATATATATATATTCACACTTGAATTAATATGATATCACACGCGCTCACTTATTAATTAGCCCATTAATTAATACTTCAGCATTAATTAAGTATACATACACATGTATTTACCACAGAAGCGGAAGGAACAGTGATTCAGCATGTGTTTCATTTATATGGATGCACTGTTTCCAGGAAGCAGACTGTGTGTGTGTGTGCGGAGAGAGTAAACACTATGATGGAGCTTCATCGGTCCAGCAAAGGAGGAGGAACCTCTGACCCAAAGTAAGTTTCCAAGTTCCCATCAGCACTTAGAGAAGTAAATACTGTCTCTAACACTCAGACTAAAGAAGGTATTTACTGAACACTTTACTCTCATTGCAGATCAACTACTCTCAGGAGAAAGCCTGCAGAACCTCCAGAACCCAGCTGTGTGCCTATGAAGAGTGACCAATCTATGGGGAATCATCTTGAATTCAACAGTGGAGGAGGAAAACCCAGTTGTGTGTCTATAAAAAGTGTTCAGTCTTTTAAATGTCCTCCTGATTTCAGCAAAGGAGGAGGAGAACCCAGCTGTTTGTCAATAAAGAGTGGCCAGTCTTTTGACTGGGCTCATCCTAAACTTAGCAATGCAGCTGTACCACCTGACCCAGAGTAAGTTTTTGTCTTTTGTGTGACACAATGATGAGTAATGAATATATATTCATGTTTATAAGTAATCTGTGGAAATTTAGAGACATGAATAAGATAAATATTAATTGAGTCTAAAAGTAATGTCTTTAGGCCAAAGGTTAATGTGCTAGAAGCAGAAAAAATGGGCAAGCCTAAGGATTTGAGCAAGTTTGACAATAGCCAAATTGTGATGTTCTAGACTTTTCTTAAAATGAGACTTGTGACCACCTTCTTTCAGTTGCAATCATGAAACATTTGATTACAATCAAAAGTGGAGAGAGTTTGCCAATTCTCTGTGCCCCTCTGCTCTCTCTCCCTAGATAAAGAAAAACCTTGTTTTATACCCTAGCACACATATGTTGTACAGTTTCCATATGTGGGACGTCAATTGTCTAGCCCAAATGTAATCATAATCCTCAACACCATACTATTCCTTTAGGTCTATGAACAAAAGCATATGTAATAAAGTTACCTCAACATCAGAACATCACCAAAACATTAGGCAGGTTTGTGGGGTCCCCCCCCCCCCACCTGGATTTGTAATGCTTTAGATATACTTATGGATACACAAGTGGACAAAAAAATATCATGAAAAGAAGACTGTTCCTACTGTGAAACATGGAGGAGGCTCTGTTATGTTCTGGGGCTGCTTTGCTGCATCTGGCACAGGGTGTCTTGTGTGTTCACCTGTGCAGGGTACAATGAAATCTCAAGACTATCAAGGGATTCCAGAGAGAAATGTGCTGGCCAGTGTCAGAAAGCTTGGTCTCAGTCACAGGTCATATGTCTTGCAACAGTATAATGACCCAAAACATACAGCTAAAAACACCCAAGAATGGATAAGAGGAAAACATTGGACTATTCTGAAGTGGCCTTCTATGAGCCCTCACCTAAATCCCATTGAGCATCTTTGGAAGGAGCTGGAACATGCCAACTGGAGCAGTTTGCTCATGAGGAGTGGGCCAAAATACCTGCTGAGAGGTGCAGAACTCTCATTGACAGTAACAGGAATTGTTTGATTGCAATGATTGCCTCAAAAGGTTGTGCAACAAAATATAAAGTTAAGGGTACCATCATTTCTGTCCAGGCGTGTTTTATGAGTTTATTTTAAAAAAAAAAATTCTGTTGAAGCTTGGTAGAAAAGCAATGTCTGACTTTCATTGGTTCATTTTCATTGCATTTTTATTTATTATTACTTGTGTCAGATTAAAATTATTTCTGTGACCATTGTGGGTTTTTCTTTCAAGGGGTACCAACAGTTTTGTCCACATGTGTATATGGGCCAACAGGTAATGCTACAATTCAGTTTAAGGATACAAAATGGAATGTGTGTAAACTGTGTGAAAGACCACACTGGCTACACCGAATGTAGGAGTGAACTGCATGCGATGCAGTGTGACTCACAATTGCTCTGCAACAAATGGACAGTGAAATTGTTTTGGTTAAACTTTGACAATTAACCGTGCCCAGCTGTGAGGGGATATCTGTGCGGGTTACGGATCAACTCCGGTCTGTTGCACCACCAGTGCCTTAGGGAGTACAAGATTGCAAAAAGCCTGGGAGCCACTGCTGTAAGGAAGTAGCTTCTACTACTCCTCTTGATGAAATTATGAAACACTAACAGTTATAACACTACAAGGATTTTAGTCCAAGAGTAAGAAACTGTTCAGTAGTTTAAAATGTTGTGTTTCTGATGTTTGTGTTACTGTTTAACCCCCATCAGGCTGAGCTCCACAGAAGCAGCACCATACACTCACACTTTGGTGGAGGGAATTGGACCCCTGCAGCAGGATTCTCAGCAACCAGTGGACAATGTCCTGCACAGAGTCCTCAAGAGACACAAAAGCAGCAGGAAGAAGAAGTACGATAGCTTATTTGAGGGAATCAAAACAAAAGAGAATAGAACCCTCCTAAACAGGATTTACACACAGCTCTACATCATAGAGGGAGTGAGTGAAGGAGTGAATGAAGAACATGAGGTTCTACAGATGGAGAAAACACCCAGGAGACACAGAGAAGATACTCCAGTCAACTGCACAGACATCTTTAAACCTCTACTAGATCATAAAGATCTCAAAGAACAAGAGGATAAAGGACCAAAAGCTCCAGATCTGAGGAGTGTGCTGACTAAAGGCATTGCTGGAATTGGAAAAACTGTCTCTGTGCAGAAGTTCATTCTGGACTGGGCTGAAGGAAAAGCCAATCAGGATGTAGATTTCATGTTTGTTCTTCCGTTCCGGGAGCTGAACCTGATTAAAGACCATCAGTATAGTCTTCATGGACTTCTGTGTGACTTCCATCCTGAGCTTAAAGACCTGGATCCAAAAATCTTTGAGGAGCTCAAAGCTGTGTTCATATTTGATGGTCTGGATGAAAGCAGAATTTCACTGAACTTTGAGGAGTGTGAGAAAGTATCTGACATCACCATGACATCATCAGTGGGTGTATTGATTACCAACCTCATCAAAGGAGAGCTGCTTCCCTCTGCTCTAATCTGGATAACCTGCCGACCTGCAGCAGCCAATCAGATTCCTCCTAAACACATCAACCGTGGGACGGAAATCCAGGGATTCAACGACCCACAGAAGGAGGAGTACTTCAGGAAGAGGATCAGTGACCAAGACCAAGCCCAGAAAATCATCTCCCACATTAAGACAGCGAGGAGCCTCCACATCATGTGCCACATTCCCGTCTTCTGCTGGATCTCAGCCACTGTGCTTCAGAGACTGATCAAACATCACTCAGAAATCCCTAAAACTCTGACTGAAATGTACTCCCACTTCCTGATCACTCAGACTAACATGAAGAACCAGAAGTATGAGGAGAAAGATGAGAGAGACCCAAAGAACCTGCTGGAATCCAACAGAACCGAGCTTCTGAAACTGGCTGAACTGGCTTTCAAACAGCTGATGAAGGGCAATGTGATGTTCTATGAAGAGGACCTGAGAGAGAGCGGTATTGACGTCACTGAGGCCTCAGTGTATTCTGGGGTTTTCACTGAGATCTTTAGGGAGGAATGTGTGCTTTACCAGAGGAAGGTCTACTGCTTTGTTCATCTGAGCTTTCAGGAGTTCCTGGCTGCTGTTTATGTGTTTCACTGCTACAATAGCAAGAAGATGAAGGAACTGCAGTGTTTTATACCAGAACACAAAGAGAGGTCTGAGAATGCTCAACTAGATGATCTGCTGATAGGAGCTGTGGATAAAGCTGTGGAGAGTCAGAATGGATACCTGGATCTTTTTCTTCGTTTCCTGCTGGGACTCTCACTGGAGTCCAATCAGAGACTCTTGTGGGGTTTACTGAAACAGACAGACACACACTCAAAAGAAACCACATGGTACATCAAGAAATTAATCAAGGGAGATGGTAGACAACATCACAGATCTTTGTCTACTCAGAGATCCATTAATCTGTTCCTCTGTCTGTCTGAAATGAAGGACCAGTCTCTCTCCAGAGAGATTCAGAAGTATCTAAACTCAGAAGAGAAGCTCCCTCCTGGACAGTGTTCAGCACTAGCCTGCTCGCTCCTGACCTCAGAGGAGGTGCTGGAGGAGCTGGATCTGAAGAAATACAACACATCAGATGAGGGTTATAGGAGACTGATCCCAGCTGTGACTGTCTGCAGAAGAGCTGTGTGAGTGTTAGAGCTACATTAACACAACATCTACACTTATAATACATCTGTATCTGACTATTGATGGTTGAATGTATTATAGAAATCCGAAACAAGTCTGCCACTTCATAGTGACAGAACATTTCCACTTTCCATATAGCCTGGGTGTAATAAATCACAAGACACAGTATTAATATTTTAATATATGAAACTTACTCAGCCTGTTGCAGCACAGAATGTCAACCGCATTAAAACTGTGTAGTTCAATTTGTTAGATTAGACCTGGTTCCTGGTATCAATCCCAGCATTGGCGTACTTCCCAAAAAAACATATCAATCTATCATTATGTGTCAGTAACAGCTTCCTTGAACAAAGTCTAAGTGGTCTTTTGACCTCTGATCTGAATGGAACTGTGCTTTAAAAGGGTAAAACCAACTCAGCGCTTTCAGTAGTATACTTACAGCAGTTAGAAAACCGGAGCTCAGCCCTTCGAGGTACAAGTAGGACCGACGCGATTCTAATTTTCTAAATTTCTAATGTAAAGAAAACAATATGTGTGTGTATTTCCTATTTTTTATTGTTTGTTGATTCTTTTATTTCTGTAGACTTGCTGGCTGTTCTCTAACCAAGAACCTCTGTGAAGTTCTCTGCTCTGCTCTACAATCAGTAAACTCCTCTCTGAAAGAGCTGGACCTCAGTTACAATGACCTGCAGGATTCAGGAGTGGAGCTGCTCTCTGCTGGACTGAAGAGTTCTCACTGTAAACTGGAGACACTCAGGTGAATGTTCTGTAAACTGCCTGGAGAAATATTAAGAAGTAGTATTGGGGGTTAGAATTTGATTTTACCTTTTAATGAGTCCAAATCCTGTTATATGCTTGGTCGCTTACTCTTTTCAGATGACCTCTATGTTTATATTAGAAATTCTTCATTTGTCTTCCTTTGCAGACTAGCTATGTGTAATATTGGGAGAAACTCTTGTAAAAATCTGGGATCTGCTCTACAATCAGTAAACTCCTCTTTGAGAGAGCTGGACCTCAGTAACAATGACCTGCAGGATTCAGGAGTGGAGCTGCTCTCTGCTGGACTGAAGAGTTCACACTGTAAACTGGAGACACTTAGGTGAATGTTAATTAGATGATAAGGGCTAAATATTAAGGTCTGACATTTAGAGGTCAGTATTCCTTAAGTTTCCTCAGAAGGTGTGAGAATTATTGGTTGGCTTTCTTTTAAGTGTTGTAATAAATACTAATACTAAAATCTACTTAGAGTTGCTGTACAGATATATTCCAATGCAAATATTTTCTAGGCTTTGAACATGCAACTAGCAACATTACCATCAAGGAGTAATGTAGCTGCACATTCAGCTTTATTAATCAATCAGCACTTCTAATAAGTAATTAATGAGATATATACAGCTCTGGAAAAACATTTTTTATGTGTATTTCTACATATATAGCAGGCATTTTAATACATTTTAATAGGCATTTCATCAAACAAAGCTGAGTTTGCAGACTATGAATGGCATAAAGTCACCCAATAGCAATGTGAAAGACTAGTGGAGAGCCTGCCAAGACATGAAAGCTGTGATTGGCAGTCAAGGTTATTTCAACATGGTGATTTCTGAATGCTCTCAAAGTTCAAATATTAGTACTGTGTTGTTTAAACTTCAATAATAACTCCTTTGCAATATAATTATTATAATAATTTTGCATTATTTGAGCAGTTGTTTTGAGCAGTTGTCATTTCTGCAAATAAAAGCTCTAAATAGCAAATATTTTTATTTGGAATTTAGTAGAAATGTTGGTTGGTTTATGAAATACTGTCCTGTTTAAAAATCCACTGGTCCTTCTTTTTCCCTCCATTCTGCAGATTCTCTGGGTGTATGGTTACAGAAATAGGTTGTTCTTCTCTGGCATCAGCTTTGAAATTGAACTCCCACCTGAGAGAGCTGGATCTCACCTATAATCACCCCAGAGAGCCTGGAGTGAAGCTGCTGTCTGATCTACTGGGGGATACACAGTGTAAACTGGAGAAACTGCTGTGAGTTGTAATTCTTACTGGGCCAGATTTATAAAATGCCAAGTTAGATTTAGAGATGTTCAGAACAAGCAGTGTTGTATGTAACATGTTCTCTTATTCATGATCGTAGTATAGCTGGATAAAGTTGAATAAAGTTAATAGGCAAATTTGTAACAGATCACTGGGATATAATGAATTGTTACAAGCTGAATGGAAACAAAAGATCTACTTTAATATTTCTGTATAGCCATCCATAATTTTGTCTTAGAGATGTAGGTGTAGGTGGTCTTCCAGGTCTTCAAACAGGAAGGAGTCCTAAACTTTTCTCCTTGCCATCCTTCTTTACAACCTTCACAAACTACAACACAGAAACAGAAAACACAGAAAGTCATGAAAGAGTATCTGCTGCTGCATTTACGACTTAGATTCTGCGTCACACTCAGTATTACAGAAAAACCTATATATTCAGATTTCTGCACAAAGCTAAAGGTTCTCAAGAATGTGGTCACAAATGCAGATCCAGCATCTTCACAACACTACATTTCCACAGGCTGACAAGATTCATACATTTCCAGAAATACCTTATAATAATAATAATAATAATAATAATAATAATAATAATAATAATAATAATAATGAATTATTGAAACATGGCACATGGAACATGACACAAAAGCTAACCTCCTTAAGTGCAACCAAGAAATAGATGCTTATTGACAGCCAGCCGTTGTCGCCTTCGTTTGCAGTTGTACTTTATACATGTCTACTCCAGGGGAGGGTAATTTGTCTTGAACTTAAATTTGCTCACAATCTGTCTTACTGTGGATTGGTGGAGTCCAGACTCTTTAGAGATAGTTTTGTAAACTTTTCCAGCCTGATGAGCATCAACAACTCCTCACTGGTTGTGCCATGATACACTTCCATAATCATGTGTTGTGAAGATCACAACTTTGACTTTGATTGATCCCTGTTCTTTAAATAAAGCAGGGCACCCAGTCACCCTGAGTGTCGTCCCACTGATTTAAAACACTTGACTAATTTCACCTTCAAATCATCTGCTAATCTTTAAGGTTTACATACTTTTGCCACACACAGATCTGTAATATTAGATAATTTTCAGCGTCCAAGTCTGATATTTGTGTCTTATTTGTTTGATTTGGTTCTCCTTATCTACTTTTAGGACTTTAGGTCAGATTCATCCAGAAATAAAGGCAATTCTAAAGGGTTCACAAGCTTTCAAGCACTACAACAGACACAGGTGGTTTCAATGGACACTAATGTCCCACAAACCCAATGCGAACCAGAAATCAGAAGGTCCTTCACCAATGTTTTGCTCAGAAGAACGCCTAGGGTGCCAATAATTATGACACAGTTAAATAATTACAAATGAATATGGGTTTAGTTTCTTAAACCAGTTTTAGAATCATTAATTACAAACACACTATCACGTTTTGCTATTTTGACCAAACCATCTGTCTGTGTGTGTGTTTAGG
Source organism: Salminus brasiliensis (assembly GCF_030463535.1). Lineage (NCBI taxonomy): Eukaryota > Metazoa > Chordata > Actinopteri > Characiformes > Bryconidae > Salminus > Salminus brasiliensis. The sequence continues at coordinate 35,914,433 of NC_132888.1, read as the reverse complement.
GTGGAACATGGAGGGAAGAACATGATGAAACCAGGACTAAAAAAATGTAAGATGCACTCTCTCACACACTCATTCTCTTTGTGTTGTCTCTTCTCATCAGGTTCTTTGTTTTGTGTGTGTGTAGATGCCTGTAAGCTCACCCTGGACCCAAACACAGCACACACACACCTGTCTCTGTCTGAGGGGAACAGAAAGGTGGAGTGTGTGGGAGAACGTCAACTGTATCCGGATCATCCAGACAGATTTGAATGTTGGGAGCAGGTTCTGAGTGTGGAGGGTCTGACTGGACGCTGTTACTGGGAGGCTGAGTGGAGAGGGTGGGGGGCTGTTATAGCCATGTCTTACAGAGGGATCATCAGGAAAAAAGACCGTACTAGCAGTCGGTTTGGATTCAGTGACCAGGCCTGGATTCTGGAGTTCATTAATAATAAAAGGTTCTCTGTCTATCACAACAAACAGAAGTTTGGTGAACGTCTTCACCCACACCAGTCTGGCAGAGTAGGGGTGTATCTGGACTGGTCGGTCGGCACTCTGACCTTCTACAGTATCTCACCTGGCACACACACACTGACCCACATACACACATTCTACACCACATTCACTGAGCCGCTCTACGCAGGGTTTAGGGCTGGTCCTGACTCCTCAGTGCGTGTGTGTGAGATAGAATAGCTTCTACACGGGACTGGACTATTGACTGGTTATTGTATGTGTGTGTGTTTTATAAGCTGATGTAAAAAAAGCTTTTAGGACAGTCTGTCATTCTTATTTAACTCTTTCACAATGGTCTGTCATTCTGACTCAGGACAGTCTGTCATTCTGACTCTGCTCTTTAAATCATACAGGATGGTCTGTCATTCTGACTCTTTTTTAACTCTTTCAGGATGGTCTGTCATTTTGACTCTGTTCTTTAACGCTGTTCAGATTGAATCTCTGATAAAACAGGCTTTCATGTTGTTGAGGTTGTGTTCGGTGATGCTTTGCCTCTTAAAGAAGGGGTGTGATCAGGAGGGTATCAAATATTTCAGAACAGACTGAAGTGTTTAAACTCAGAATTTGAACTGAAGGAGAAATGTGAATCCTTTGAATTTACTTAAATGGTATTAAATAATGCTTTAATCATCAAGTATAATTTGTTACTGACAGTAATAAAAAGAATGTTCAGTGTTGTATTGAGATTAATTTTCCATTATCTCATGATATTACAGCAAGAACAGTGTGAAAGAATAATGTGCTTTATTGTGTTAAAAGTCTTTTTCTTTCAATTTCTGTATAATACTATGATGTGTTGTAGAAGTGATCTCTTCATGTATAGTATATATATATATATATATATATATATATATATATATATATATATTCTGTGTTTTTTAAAAGTTCTAAAAAATATAGTAAATGTTTTTTTTCCAGACTCAATTTTCCATTTTACTTTTACATCTTCATTTATCCTTTTATCTTAGCTTGATCAAGTCTTGGGTAAAGTCATGTGACAGACAGTTCTCCTTATTCTTTCGAACATCAGGATTAAGGATTGGAAAGATCAGGAATTCCTCCAGGTGGAGGATGGTACAGGAGTCAAGGGGCTGGGATGTGTTTAGTGTTTCAGTAGTGAATGTAGAGCAGTGTGGGCAGTGCAGTATAGTACTGATTTAGAGACAGGTCTGATGCAGGAGTTCCCTTTACAGCCAGTTCATAAAAGCTAAGGATATCTTCAGAGTGGACAGTGAAGCGTTTCTGTAGGTTAATCTGGATAAGGGCTTCTGCTAAATGAGTACTTTAGAGTACAGAGTAAAAATGTCCAATCGATGCCTGGGGTAATCGTTATTTCTCTTAATCAGTGTGGAATATTATTATTGAGCACAGTCCTGAGCTATCAGTGTCTTTCAGAACCTCCATGGAGTTTGATCAAGGGTGCAGCAAATTTTAATTTTTTAACTTCTGTAACATCTGGTACTAGCACCTTTTTACCTTCTACTACATGAGCTATTACTGATTCATAAACAACACCTTTGTGAAAAGACACTCTGCATGTCCTTGTAAGAATCTAAAATGGGATAAATGATCTATTCTATGATTTCTGAAACATTTGTGGTGTCACTGTTTTGATGCATGTACACACACTTAAATGCACCTTCAACTTTACATTCAATTACTTTAAAGAAAGTATTGGATATCTTGTATGCTTTCTTTTTCTAGACTCTCATGAGGAGAGCTTTGAAAATGTTTTAATGAAGACTTTCTAAAGGAAGGTTTAGCGACATTTGAGCTGGACTGATCTGCGACCCTCACTGAGCCAAGCCATCGCCTCTGCACCATCTGTTCATTGCAATAATACATCTTCATCTTTCTAATATTCATCCTCTCTAAGATCAAGGACAGAGACATTATGTTGTGAAATGCCGGTAGGGACTGAATGCTCTCTGGGGAAGGAAAGATATTGAGGTTTGATAACTATTAATAATATTTAAATGAATGTATCTAGACTGTTGTTATTGTTATTTCTTTTCTTTTCAGAGATTTCATAGACATTTATTTGTTATTTCTGTTAATAAAATAGGATGACAATATATGACGAATACTATAAAAAAATACATAAATCAATAAAACTACGTATTAAGAAATAAGTATTTGATCCCAACTGACTTTAAAGGTTTTAACACAACAAAATAAATGAAACATCTCATAATTTTATGCCAGCTTTATTTTACAGTGACACATAGAATATCAAAAGAAAAACTGAGAAAATTACATGAAATGAGAAATAAAAATTAACTTTTTGTAGGAAATAATTTTTTGACCCCCTAGTAAAACATCATTTTATACTTGGTGGCAAAACCCTTGTTGGCAAGCACAGCAGTCAGACATTTCTTGTAGATTTTTATAAGGTTTGCACACACTTCAGGAGTAATTCTGGCCCACTCCTCTCTGCAGATCATCTCCAAATCCTTAAGGTTTTAGGCATGCATTTGTAAGCACAAAGCTTCAGCACTCTCAATAGATTTTCTATGAGATTAAGGTCAGGAGACTGGCTAGGCAATTCCATGACCTTGATATGCTTCTTATGGAGCCACTCCTTTGTTTCCTTGGCTGTATGTTTTGGGTCGTTGTCGTGCTGGAAGACCCATCCACGACCCGTTTTCAGTGCCCTGGCAGAGGCAAGGAGGTTGTCACCCAGGATTTTGCGATACATGGCCCCGTTCATCTTCCTGACGATAAGGTGAAGTTGGCCTGTGCCCTTAACAGAAAAACACCCCCAAAACATAATACTTCCACCACCATGCTTGACATTGGGAATGGTGTTCTTAAGGTCATATTCTGTATTCTGTATAAAGAGCTCAATTTTGGTCTCATCTGACCACTCCACGAGGTGATATCTTGCATGGAGCTCCATGCCTAGGTCGATTGACAGTAATGTTGTACTTCTTCCACTTCTGAACAATTGCACCAACAGTTGTCACCTTCTCATCCAGCTTCTTACTTATGGCTTTGTAGCCCATTCCAGCCTTGTGTAGGTCAACAATTTTGTCCCTGACATCTTTAGACAGCTCTTTAGTCTTGCCCATGGTGGAGATGTTGGAGTGTCTCTTGGCAGGTGGCCTTTTACACAGGTGACAATTTGGGACAGGTGTCTCTAATGCAGGTAACGACTTCACTGAGATTAGGGTGTGTCAGTGGTCTGTGGGAGCCAACATTAGTCATGGTTTTTAGAGGATCAAATACTTAGTTCCCTCAATGAAATGCAAATTATTTTTTTTTAAATATTATTTTATTTTCTAGATTTTCTTTTTGATATTCCATCTCTCACTGTTAAAATGAAACTACCATAAAAATCATAGACTGTTTAATTATTTGTCAGAGTACAAACTTCCAAAATCAGTGGGGGATCAAATACGTATTTCCTCCACTGTATATATATATATATACCTATGCAAAAAAATAATCACACATCTTACTGAGAAGTCAAATAGGAAGTATGTGGTCGCAGCTGGAGACAGAGCTCCTCATCATTATTCTCTGCCTGATTATTTAGGTCAGAAAATACACTTCTACTCTGATCTTCAGCATCGCTGGTCAAATCAAGGCTTTGTTTAATGGACATTTGTCCTCTTTTAGGAGATAGTGGAGCCTCTCGGACAGTGATGGGATACTCAGGAGGAAGTGCAAATATCTCTTCTCTACTCATCAAGTGCAAATATCAGCCAGAAACCCAATCAAACCCAAAGTACTTCTGTAGGGTTTCAGGGTCAGACTGTACTAAGCTGACCAAGACAAAAGATAAAGATATGTAGGGAAATACAGGAACATTCTCAGAGTTTGATAACAGCAGAGCTGCTGAGTTCAGGGTGTTGATCATAGAGCTCAAATGTATATATTTTTTAATATTTTAAACACAAAGATTTCCAGTTGGGGCATTCCATTTCAGGATAAAAAATAGGATGTTAAACAGCATGATTGCATATTAGGGGTGTTACGGTACACAAAAGTCAACAGTTCGGTTCTGCTCCTACATTTTCTGCCTTCTTTGCTCCAACAATAGTCGTGTTTGTCATTGCACATCACTTACAACTATACACACGGACAAAATTGTTGGTACCCCTCAGTTAATGAAAGAAAACCCCACAATGGTCACAGAAATTACTTGAATCTGACAAAAGTAATAATAAATAAAAAGTCTATGAAAATGAACAAATGTAAATCCAACATTAATTTTGAACCATACTTCAACAGAATTATTTTAAAACGTAAACTCATTAAACAAGCCTGGACAAAAATTTTGGTACCCTGAAAATAAGTTATTAAAACAAGTATAAGTTACATGTTTAATCAAGGTGTGTCCACTAATTAGCATTACAGGTGTCTACAATCTTGTAATCAGTCAGTGGGCCTATATATAGGGCTACAGGTAGACACTGTGCTGTTTGGTGACATTAGATTAGAAAGAAAATTACAGACAAGCATGTTAAAGGTAAAGGTTTTAAGACCACCTCCAAGCAGTGTGATGTTCCTGTGACTACAGTTGCACATATTATTCAGAAATTTAAGATCCATGGGACTGTAGCCAACCTCCCTGGACGTGGCTGCAGGAGGTAAATTGATGACAAATCAAAAAGACGAATAATACGAATGGTAACAAAAGAGATGGAATGGGAAACTTCTAAAGAGATTAAAGGTGAACTTTAAGCTCAACGAACATCAGTGTCAGATCGCACCATCCGTCATTGTTTGAGCCAAAGTGGACTTCATGGGAGACGACCAAGGAGGATACCATTGTTGAAAACAAATCTGTCTGTACTGTGTTGTGTTGTCTGTCCGCACTTGTGTTTTGTCTATGTTGCATCATGATCCTGGAGGAATGTTGTTTCGTTTCACTGTGTACTCTGTAGTTGAAATGACAATAAAACCCACTTGACTTGACTTGACTTGAAATCATAAAAAAGCCAGAATGAAATTTGCCAAACTACATGTTGACAATCCCCAAAACTTGGAGAATGTCCTATGAACAGATTAAACAAAATGGAACTTTTTGCCAAGGCATATCAACTCTTCACAGATGGAAAAATGAAGCATATTGAGAAAAGAACGCTGTCCCTACTGTGAAACTTGGAGGAGGCTCTGTTATGTTCTGGGGCTGCTTTGCTGCATCTGGCACAAGGTGTCTTGAATCTGAAGAGAGAAAGGTGCTGCCCAATGTCAGAGAGCTTGGTCTCAGTCACAGGTCATGGGTCTTGCAACAGGATAATAACCCAAAAAACACAGCTAAAAACACCCAAGAATGGCTAAGAGGAAAACATTGGACTATTCTAAAGTGGCCATCTATGAGCCCTGACCTAAATCCTATTAAGCATCTTTGAAAGGAGCTGAAACATGCCATCTGGAAAAGGCACCCTTCAAACCTGAGACAACTGGATCAATTTGCTCATGAGGAGTGGGCCAAAATACCTGCTGAGAGGTGCAGAAGTCTCATTGACCATTACAGGAATCACAGTGATTACCTCAAAAGGTTGTGCAACATAATATTAATTTAAGGGTACCATAATTTCTGTCCAGGCCTGTTTCATTAGTTTATTTATTTATTTTTAATAATTCTGTTGAAGCATGGTAGAAAAGCAATGTCTGACTTGGTTAATTTTCATAGCATTTTTATTTATTACATTTGTCAGATTAAAGTAGTTTCTGTGACCATTGTTGGTTTTTCTTTCATTAACCAAGGGGTACCAACAATTTTGTTCACGTGTGTATATGTATATTTTCTGCATTGTCTGTCTGCTTTTCTGAGCAGTCTGAGAATGATCTCAGACCCTCTCCTGTGTGTGTGCTGGTCTGTAAAGAGAAGCTCAGGCCTCAAACACACCAAACTCTGAGCTCAACAGTCAGTCTGAGCTGGACAGCTAGTTTTAATATAATGGCACTAAGAGAAACATGTAGGGTTGCACATTAAATTGACAACAGTTGACATAAAACCTTAAATGACAGCATACAGATGTTGCTTTTGGTTCTCAAATATCAAAGCATTTGTTTTAATTGTTTTTAATGACCAAAGTTTAGTTCTAGACCACATTATAGTATTACAAAGACATTGACACAACAAGAGTTCTTACATTGTATAGCATTATGAATTGTTGTATGCATAAATAGCACTACCAACAACTTATGTCTGCTTTAAGTGCAATTCACTACATTATACATTATACATTCAATACAAAATAAATCAATATAGAAGTAAATGAAAATACCAAATGTCTAGTTTAAAGTTTTTCATTTCAGTCTGTCCTCAAAACAAATGTATGTGTATAACAGTTATTACAACTAGTGTTGTCACAAAGCAGTAATGTAACTAATATAATCCTATGAGAGCTAAAATAATTAAGACATTCAAAATAATTAGTGTAATGGTTGTGTTAATAATAATAGACCTATATAGCAGGTCAGAGTAAAAAAAAAACTGACCATCATGAAAGAGTTAAAGACCAGAGTCAGAATGACGGACCGTCCTGAAAGAGTTTCTTGATCTCATTTCCTTTGTAGTAACGGATTCCTGCAGAATCACTGTCTAATAACCTTTTAGTGGCAATGAAAATAATCTCAGAGCTGGAGGAAGAAACCTTGAAAGGGAACAAAGACTCACAAGGGGGGACCCATCTTCCTCTGGTCGGAACTACTCATATGAATAAAATTCACTGTAACAACAACATTGCTCTACTGCTCAGGTGTACTGATGAAATCATAGTGTAACTAACATCATTGTAGAGATGGTAAAAATAATGTGAGTAATGATGGTTAATGGTGGTAATAATAATTGGCCTATTCAGCAGGTCAGGGTCAGAATGACAGACTATCCTGAAAGTGTTTCTTTAATTCAATTCAAAATTGATTTATATAGCACCTATCCAGGTCCACGCCTCTTATGTGCAAGCACCACAATGAAGGTGGTAGCGACAGTGGCAAGGAAAAACTCCCTCATACTAAGAGGAAAAAATATTGGGAGAAACCAAGACTCAGTCTAAGGACGACGCACAGTACAAACAAACAAAATTACACACAGAACTAGACAAAGATAATGAAAGGACCTAATTTCTTGCCTTTATTCCCTTTGTAGTAACGGATTCCAGCAGACTCACTCATCTTCTCTTTACAATAAAACACACACTAACACACACACACACACACGTCCAGATTCTATGTAGAGACTATTCTATCACACACACACACACTGAGGAGCCATAATGAACCCAAAACCCTGCATAGAGCGGCTCAGTGAATGTGGTGAGGAGTGTGTGAATGGGGGTTCGTGTCTGTGTGTCAGGTGAGATGCTGTAGAAGGACAGAGTGCCGGCTGGCCAGTCCAGATACACTCCTACTCTGCCAGACTGGTGTGGATGGAGAAGTTCACCAATCACCTGTTTATTGTGACAGACAGTGTACCTGTTATCAAAGTACTGCAGACTCCAGGACTGATTATTGCATCCAAACCGACTATCATCACCATATCCCTTCCTCTCAATCCCTCTGTACGACACGGCTATATCAGCCCCCCGCTCTCCGCTCCACTCAGCCTCCCAGTAGCAGCGTCCAGTCATACTCTCCACACTCAGAATCTGCTGCAAGCACACAAATCTGTCCGGATGTTTCGGATATGGCTGATCTTCTTTCACACACTCCACCTTTTTGTTCCCCTCAGACAGAGAGAGGAGTAAGTGTACTGTGTTTGGGTCCAGGGTGAGTTTAAAGGCATCTGCATACAAACATATTGCACAAACACATTACCCACAGGCTTGTTATTTTGTTAGCATTGAACCAAAAGCCTAATCTGATTTAATTTAAAACTGAACTCCAAGAATGAACTGGACAAATTTATCAGCTCCCTTAACTTTTTTTAACAATACATCAGCATCTTTGAAAATAGGCTTTAAAAAAATCTAAAATAAATATATGGCATCGCTGCTCAAATTATTGGTGCTAGGTTTGTGCTGCATGTTGGAAGTGCACTTTGACTAAAGTGAGCTTTGACTAAAATGTCATATACCTAAAAAGATTCTGTTGCCAAAGTCAAAGCATGACTAACAAGGTTAAGATCTCCTGATATTGACTTTCAGTCTTGAGATTATCCATACCATATTTGCCACTATTTTGGAACTTTTCACCATTTAAACTGGTTGAAATGTTGTGATTTCTATACTACCTGCACATTATGTGCCACAAACACAAATGAAAGACACATATCATTCAAATTATTATTTCTTACTATTTTAAAAAAGTGAAGACATGCCAATTGTCTGCTCCAGTCCATTTTTTGAAGTTCTTTGTGGAATGGCATCAGATTTATTTTTTTTCTCTCTGTTTTTATTTTCTAAGAGCATTTCTAACTGCAGCAACCTCTGGGAAAACTGGTGCATTTTTTGAAGACAAAACAAGTGCAGGGGTGCCAATTATTTGTTGACTGTATGTCTTGACTTACATTTCTTTAGCCCTGGTTTCATCATGTCCTCCCCACTAAATTTCACACTAAACAAACACACAAAAACAACAACAAATAAACTTTATGGTAAATGGAACTCCCAACACATATTGGCGAATAATGTTCTCATTTAATTTTCATTATTTGAGACCACCTTAACATTCAGGAACTGAACAGGGAATCTTGTTAGGGTTTACAAGCAGTGCCCTGTATCCTAAGTTGGTTTATATAAAATTGCTGTTTGGGGAGGAAACAGGTCTGGAGAGAGAGACACCCTAATTTAGGTCAGACTACAATACATATATGTTTTCCCCAGTTTTCTGCTCAGTGTAGTCAATGTAGTGCTCTCTTGAATTCCCAACCATGAATGGCAGTGGTACTATACAGTGTCCTGATAGGGCTTTGACATCTGCCCTACTAATTTAATTAGACCAGCAAAATGTCCTTCAAACAATTTATGTACATCAAACAATCTCGTTATAAAACTCTGGCAGTGTGTGTTTAGTAAATCTGGTCCAGAAAGACCACAACTCACAGCAGTTTCTCCAGTTTACATTGTGTATCCTTCAGGAGACCAGAGAAAAGTTTCAGGCCAGGCACATCTGGGTAATTATAGGAGAGATCCAGTTCTCTCAAGTGAGAGAGATTTGAATTCAGAGCTGAAGCCAGAGAAGAACAGCCTTCTTTTGTAACCATACATCCAGATAATCTGCAGAAAGAAAAGAAAAGGGGGCAGATGGAATTTACACAGAGCAAAAAACAGATAAAGAACAAAAACAGCAAAAAAGTTCTGAGATAAACATCAACACTCTTGATATCAAACAGAATAGATCAAAGCACATAAAAACCTGACACTCGCACGCTAAAAATTTTAACACAGAGAATTTCACAACACCACATTTTAATAAAAGTGGTATATAATTCTGTAATGTTACAGAATGCAGTCAGGTGCTTGTGGTCCCCTTTTGGCCCATTTGTTGGATCTATTGTCTGCTTGCTTTTTTGCTTACGTTCATTTTGATCACTTACCCATTTTGCCCTACGTCTCTGATTTTGAGCAATGCTAGATTAGTTTGCATTCACTCTAATGGTAAACCAAAATGTCCTTGATGCAATAATAACCTGGTTGACCATTTTTACATTTTGGGTCTGCACATGTTAGAAAAGTTCTGGTCAAGAGTTTTTACCCCACTGTAACCTAAACCCAGGAGTTCAAAAAAACCTTTCCTGTGATTCCCAGGTGACCAACATTGATTTTTACTTTTCATTTAGCCAAGAGATTGATTCTGATTGAATGGAAGTCCAGTTGTGAAAAAGTACAGAAAAAGAATGATGGACATGTTAGATAAACTAGGTGTTGGATGAGAACTGGGAATACCTTACCTTCCTCCAGTGGAACTGGAAATGTTTAAGCTAACACACTCACAGAATAATCACCATGAACTGTTTATTTATGTATGTGTATTTAATCTAACTCTTTCTGACTAGATAAACAGCTTTGTGGAACATTTTCTCGGGTTTCACAGACTTCTGTGACAGAGGTAGTGTCTTCACTGCAGCACTTATTAAATAATAAGAAACAAAAAATATGCCAATTGTTCTGAACCTTCTGAAGAGGCTGAAGGAATATCTCTTTAATAACAGATCTTATTATCATACAGAATGTAACTCAGAACGCTCACCTGAGTGTCTCCAGTTTACAGTGTGAACTCTTCAGTCCAGCAGAGAGCACCTCCACTCCTGAATCCTGCAGGTCATTGTTACTGAGATCCAGCTCTTTCAGGGAGTTTACTGATTGTAGAGCTGATCCCAGATTTTCACAAAACTTTGCCCCAAGATTACACATAGCTAGTCTGTAAAAGGAGAGAATTTACAACTGATCTTATAGAATACTCAAAAAGTGAATAGAATAAGTGACAAAAGGGATTATGTGGTTTAGACATATTAAAAATAAGTGTGTGTTTTATATAACTAGGATTCGTAAAGTGAAATATGCATTCCAAAGCAAAAACTCCATTGTTTTAAATTTACAGTTTATAGACATAACAGTCTATAACACCTGAGTGTCTCCAGTTTACAGTGTGGACTCTTCAGTCCAGCAGAGAGCAGCTCCACTCCTGAATCCTGCAGGTCATTGTTACTGAGGTCCAGCTCTTTCAGGCAGGAGTTTACTGATTTTAGAGCAGATCCAAGATTTCCACAAGACTTCCCTTCAAGATTACACACAGCTAGTCTGCAAATGGAGAGAAATTATAACAGATCTTCCAAAATACTGAAAGAATGATTTCTGAATAGAATAAAAGACAATGTAATTTGTGTTGCTGAGACATGTTACAAATGTGTGTCTACTCTCATACTACTTCAATTGGTGTAGTATGTGATACAAACAAATTAAATACATTAAAGAGATATGTTGTTTCATAACTTTATTTCCTGTCAGAAATGAATTAATAAAAAAAATCTATCACCTGAGTGTCTCCAGTTTACAGTGTGGACTCTTCAGTCCAGCAGAGAGCAACCCCACTCCTAAATCCTGCAGGTCATTGCTACTGATGTCCAGCTCTTTCAGAGAGGAGGTTACTGATTGTAGAGCAGAGCAGAGAGCTTCACAAGACTTTCCCCCAAGATTACACTCAGCTAGTCTGCAAAAAAATACAAAAAGGGTATTATGTGGTTTAAACACATATACATTGACTAAAATAAAATCCACAAAAATTATGTCATGAGTAACTTGACTGTACAGTCTCTCAATGAGTTTCTAGTAAATTACCAGAAAGTTATTGTATTAATAATAATAATAATAATAATAATAATAAAAAATACAAATACAAAATAAAAACCTCACCTGAGTGTCTCTAGTTTACAGTGTAAATTCATCAGTCCAATAGTGAGTATCTCCACTCCTGAATCCTGCAGGTCATTGTAACTGAGGTCAAGCTCTTTCAGGGAGGAGTTTAATGTCTCTAGAGCTGAACAGAGAGCTCGACCAGAGTTCTTAAGATTACAGCCAGCAAGTCTGCAGAAATGCAGAAAAACATAATGCAAAAGCAAAATCATAAAACAGACGTTCTGCAACCTAGCGTCATCAAGGAACTTTTTTTTTTGGCTGACAGTACTTACTAGTTTTAAGTTAGACAGTCAGTTAAATGGCCAGTTAGAACAAATAAATTTGGCACTTTATTTCCCTTTTTTCACTGAGTCTAACTGTGATAGTCTTACTTGACAAATTCCCAACAAGCATGCATTATCATTGTGCCTTTGTTTCTGCACCTTGTATTGGCAAAACACCATGAAGGATTGCCGTCATTGTAGGAAGGTAGAATGGTAATGGTAACAGACAGACTGAGCTCACTGTGTCAATATTTTAATAAAATCACAGAATTGTCACTTAGTAAAATTTTAATAGTGATGCTGGTAATCACTACATGTATCGATTTCCTTAGATCTTAGTGTGGTTTTTAAAACATTTATAAGTATATTTTTATGTTTTTATGAGTCTTAACTTCAGTTTTTTTTACTCTTAGAACCCCCCTCCACCCTTATTCGCCTTATTTACCCATATTTATAGTAGACAATTGTACATACCAGATTTGATATATTCAGGAACTCCTAGAGTACTCATATTTCTTCGTTTAAAATGTACATATTAATGGAATTTCGACATTTGCATAAATTTGACCGCTTTAACAATTTATTGCAATTATTTACTGCACTCATAAATTACTGCAATCATTTACTCCACGCCTAAAACATTTTTTATGCTTGTAAAGACTACAAAAACCTAGAGCATTTTAGCTGAAAATGCAATAATTGTATTAAGTTATTTGTATTGATTAGACTAAAAAGATTATTTATAATTCCTTGAAATATATGAATACTGATCATCCTTATTTGTTATATTTGCTACTGATGTATTTTTGTGTTTGCTGGTCTCAGGACTTTTATTTCGAAATTTATTTTGAACTGGAATGGGAAGACCAGCACCTCCCTTCTACTTTTTCTTGTGATAGTGACCCCCTCATCAAGCTTCATGCTGAGCAGTTCAGCTCTTGTCTTGTTTCTACTGCTCAAAAACAGCAGAAATAGCAAATCTGGGTTTACGTTATCTGATACTGTGATACTGAATATATTGTAAATACTCAAAACAGTCAGTTCAGGCTGTGTTCGTATGTCCATCTGTGTGTGTGATCCCCTGTGGTGGCTTTCTGCCTCAGGCTTCTCTGAGCAAGTTTCAGTAGCTTCAGCAGCATATAACACAAGTACTGGTCACATTTTTAGACTTGATACCAAAGTACTTGCTCTTGTGGTATCCCTAATACAGTATATTGCTATATAAAAATAAAGTGTATTATCAATAAAGCATTTCTTTGATTATCAGATTTTAACACTTCTCATTTCTAATATAATAGAATTCAAACTTACCTGAGAGTCTCCAGTTTACAGTGTGAACTCTTCAGTCCAGCAGAGAGCAGCTCCACTCCTGAATCCTGCAGGTCATTGTTACTGAGGTCCAGCTCTTTCAGGGAGGAGTTTACTGATTGTAGAGCAGAGCAGAGAGCTTCACAGGAGTTGTAGGTTAGAGAACAGTCAGATAGTCTGAAGAAATAAAAGAAATAATAAACATAATAAAGAAAATAATAAAATTGAATATATACACAACCTATGATTAGATGTGCTAGTGCTTTGCATATCCACCACAGCCCACTATTCATTTAGAGTTAACACAGGGCATAGGTTTGATTTTGACGTTGGTGAGGACATAAGTGGTCCACAAGGGGCCCCTGGAAGTTGAGGCTTTTGCATTTCTGACACTTCTCCCCACAATTACATGTCATTTATAGACTTTATTTACAGATTTAGTAGCCAGCACACTTATACAGGGAGTTTTTCCTTTTCTGTCAGTATGTTCCTAAAATCATTACACAATTGTGATTGCTAACCAACAGCATCATCTTTCTGTATTTCCCGATGGACCATCTAAACAATTAAACATTTATAATTGGAAAAAACAATGCTATTCAGGAACTGATGTGTCTATACTTTTAATAGCCTATAGTTTATTTTTTCTTGTGATAAAGTTATTAATTTTGTCTTCCACTTATCCCCCAGCCTTATGTGGGTTTGTAGGCTCAAGAGGCAGGAGATGGCGTTACTACCCAGTAATCGATACAGAGACAGAGACCCCCATCCTTCTTCCTATGAAGAAGAAACCTGCCCCAGAGAGATGAAGAGGGTTGAATAATGCCTGACTCTAGGGCCTCTTGAACATATGCGTCCATAGCAGCACACTCCGGACGAGAGAGTGTGAATAGACTTTTCCCATGGGTGGTGTGGTGCCTGAAAGAAGGTTAAAAGCACAAATTCTCTATGAGGGGGGTAATACATGTGACCTTTATTTTCTAAGCATCTCACTGAGGTCCCAACTTCAGGGACCTAAGAAAGGTCAGGTGCAGTGGGACCTTGGAGTCAGGACATCAGACATTTCCCCTTGAATGACATATTACATACACTACTAAGAATACCAATCAATGTGTGGGTTGTGGAGTTTTTTGTTTGTTTGTAGGAGCTCCAGGAAAGGGTGACTATATAAAGAGCAGAAGTGGGGATAAGTGGTAGGCCTAGTCCTGGTTCCCCAGGCTGTGATAGGCCTTTGCGTTTCTTGTAGGATGGGAGCTAGGATGGGAAGAGGATGGAATGGCCTGCCAGCAGTCCTGATTTGCTCCTGTTTGTTAAATTAATAAATTGTTAAATTGCCAATATGCTCCTGATTTATTTATTTTAAAACATGGAGCTAAGTAAATGGAAACTGAAATGGATAATCAGAAAGATTAACAAGGATGATTGGGTGTTTTTTTTTTTTTTGCTTAGACTGCTGAAGGTCAGGTTTGAACCATCAATGCACTGAACCAAAAGATTCAACAAAAATACCCATAGCCTTGGGGCTGAAAATAAGACTATAACTGAAAAGTTTGTTTGTTAGAAATGAATAATCCTAAAGGCAGCGAGCCCTTGGTTCAGCTCACACAAAAAAGTTTCTTTCCTAAATCAAGAATCCACTTGACTTTTCCTTCTTTTGTTCTAGTTTACTCTTAACCAGTTTACCATCTACCCCGCTACAAAGGTGCAGCACTGAGACATCATTTAGGAGAGCTTTTATGCAGAGCCCAGCAGGTGTGGCTGATTAGCTGTAGTTCTTGCTGGGGCTTCTGGGAAATGGAGTTTTCAGAGCTGTTCCCAGCTGCTTTTTTACTACACCACCTTGGCCCCCTGCTGGTGACTGGCGGTGTGGACTGAACCCTTACACACTATATCTTGTTTCCAGTGGCGTGGAACCCCTTTTGCTACATAACCCCCCTCCCACCCCACACACATTTTGTTAATGCACAATAAACCACATCAATTTAAAAATACAAATAACCCACAAATGCAGCTAAAATGGAAAAAGTGGCATAGATGAAATGGCACAACAGCTAATCCAGACGAGGACCACTTTCTCAGTAAAATAGACTTAAAAAGCTAGATGATTTTTCACTCTTTGTTTTAGTCAATTTTCTTTCATTCCATTATGATAAAACAGAAATGTTACTTCTAATTCCCAATAAAGCTAAAAGTACAAATGCTAATACTGCTGTAAATCTAGATGTGTTCTCAAGTTGACTGCAGCTCTTTTATTTAATCCCTTAACACTAGAAGGCTTTTCACACAGTAAGTTGCTTTTTACACAGCAAGGGCAGTGGTGGCTCAGCGGTAAGAGGGGGGCCGGGCTGCTGATAACAAGCTGTGCAGTGTACACTGTACAGTGACAAATATGTGCACCTTTACCTTTTAAGTTGTAAAATTCAGTAACTACAGGGACTGTACAAGCTGGTGGGGCTATTCTTTGATAATAGATGTCTGTAATAAAAATTTCAGTCTGTCAGCGGGCCATAGGCAGTTTAAGGGATTAATTTTTCTTTAAACAGCCAGATTGTTTTTAAATGAATCCACTGTTCTCTCGAGAGACCTGTGAACAAATCAACCAGGAGCAAACAAATAAAATCAAAAGCAGAGTGAAGCTTCGGTTCCCTTTGAGAACCACTGTAACATCCACTATAACAAACACCCACAAACTGCAAAAACTAATCAGGCGCTGTTCATGTTCCGATTCTTTTATATGCATCTTCTGATTTACTCGTATAGCTATTTTACAATGCATTAAATATGACCAAAGTTTGGGCAAATTTGAGTAAATAAAATAAATATGATTAACAGTGATGAACTACATTATAACAATGTTAGAAATCACAGTTTTTACTTTTCATACATTTTGTCCTTGTAGCTTCCCTGTGAAAAGCTTATATTGTTTTTTAATGAGTGCTTCATAAATTCAAGAACAGGGAAAGGAACTGTCTTGAACTCTTTTGGCCTGTCTATGGTCGATCAGCAGGCCGAAAGTGATAAGTACATTATTTGTCAAGATTAAATTCAGACTTTACTCCTCTCATGTCTCCAAAGTCTTCTAGTATGTATGTCTTCTTCTTTATGAATGTCTTGTGAATCCATGTCTTAGAGACTGAAGTTTATTCTACTTGTGGTGGAATTTTCTTGGTAAAAATGGAATTTCTCATTCTTCACTTCAGATAACTAAACAATGTTTTTTTGTTTTTTTTTCCCAGTGTGTATGTAATGTGGTGCTCACCTACAGCAGGATTTGAACCCAGGCCACCGTGTTGGTGGGCAGACACGCTACTAAGTGAGCAACCACAATCACCTGACCAACAGCCCCAAGTGCAGAGCACTTAATCTAAAAGCAGGCAAAATGGAAACAAAGATAAAGCCATGCAGGACACTCACACACACAGACACATACACACTGCACAGACACAGGGAACTTGAGGGGAAACTTGGGGTTCAGACAGACGAGAACAAACGCAGGAGGAACACATGAAGGAGAGTGAGACCCACTCAGCCTTCTACTCGAAAATGTGGCTACTACAAGCACTCAACCAGAGTCAAATATCCAGCAGTGGGGGCAACTGGATCTGAGCGCTTTTAAAGCCTTTTGCCCAGGTGTTGTAAATCAGGCTTAATTACTGGCTGGCGTGACTCGCTTGCCCTAGAGCTACACCTTACAGTGTACACAACACTGCTTGGTTTAAATAAACCAAATGTACACTTTCTTACAGTGCAAATCAGTAATCATTCCAAATTAATTTCTGTGATTTAACTGATATGAGGTAAATGTTCCTATTCATGCTATTAACATTCAAATACAGATGTTTAAAACATATATGTGTTACTGTAGCTACTCACACAACTCTTCTGCAGACAGTCACAGCTGGGATCAGTCTCCTATAACCCTCCTCTGATATGTTATATTTCTTCAGGACAAGATCTTCCAGCACTTTCTCTGAGGTTAGAAGCATGCAGGCTAGTGCTGAACACTGTCCAGGAGAGAGCTTCACTCCTGAGTATTTCTCTGAGTTTAGATACTCCTGAATCTCTCTGGAGAGAGACTGGTCCTTCATTTCAGACAGACAGAGGAACAAATTAACGGATCTCTCAGTAGAAAGAGATATTCGATCTTCTTTAATTAAGTTCTTGATGTACCATGTGGTTTCCTCTGAGTGTGTGTGTGTGTGTGTCAGTAGACCCTGTAAGAGTCTCTGATTGGACTTCAGTGAGATGCCCAGTAAGAAACGAAGGAAAAGATCCAGGTGTCCATTCTGACTCTTTACAGCTTTATTCACAGCTCCCTTCAGCAGATTATCCAGTGGAACATTCTGAAGCTGATGTCGGTATTGCAGCTGAAAACCACTGTCTACAATAATCTGTTCTTGATTGGAAATAAAAGTATCAGACCACTCTCTGTGCCATTGTTTAATTTCTTCCATGTTCTTGCTTTCATAGCAGTGAAACACATAAACAGCAGCCAGGAACTCCTGAAAGCTCAGATGAACAAAGCAGTAGACCTTCCTCTGGTAAAGCACACATTCCTCCCTAAAGATCTCAGTGAAAACCCCAGAATACACTGAGGCCTCAGTGACGTCAATACCACTCTCTCTCAGGTCCTCTTCATAGAACATCACATTGCCCTTCATCAGCTGTTTGAAAGCCAATTTAGCCAGTTTCAGAAGCTCGGTTCTGTTGGATTTCAGCAGTTTCTTTGGGTCTCTCTCACCTTTCTCCTCATACTTCTGGTTCTTCATGTTGGTCTGAGTGATCAGGAAGTGGGAGTACATTTCAGTCAGAGTTTTAGGGATTTTTGTGTGACGTTGGTTGATGATTCTCTGAAGCACAGTGGCTGAGATCCAGCAGAAGACGGGAATGTGGCACATGATTTGGAGGCTCCTCGCTGTCTTAATGTGGGAGATGATTTTCTGAGCTTGGTCTTGGTCACTGATCCTCTTCCTGAAGTACTCCTCCTTCTGTGGGTCGTTGAATCCCTGGATTTCCGTCACACGGTTGATGTGTTTAGGAGGGATCTGATTGGCTGCTGCTGGACGGCAGGTTATCCAGATTAGAGCAGAGGGAAGCAGCTCTCCTTTTATGAGGTTAGTCATGAACACACCCACTGATGATGTCATGGTGATGTCAGATACTTTCTCACACTCCTCAAAGTTCAGTGGAATTCTGCTTTCATCCAGACCATCAAATATGAACACAGCTTTGAGCTCCTCATAGATCTTTGGATCCAGATCTTTAAGCTCAGGATGGAAGTCACACAGAAGTCCATGAAGACTGTACTGATGGTCTTTAATCAGGTTCAGCTCCCGGAACGGAAGAACAAACATGAAATCTACATCCTGATTGGCTGTTCCCTCGGCCCAGTCCAGAATGAACTTCTGCACAGAGACAGTTTTTCCAATTCCAGCAATGCCTTTAGTCAGCACACTCCTGAGATCTGGACCTTTATGATCTAGTAGAGGTTTAAAGATGTCTGTGCAGTTAATTTGAGTATCTTCTCTGTGTCTCCTGGGTGTTTTCTCCATCTGTAGAACCTCATGTTCTTCATTCACTCCTTCACTCTCTCCCTCTATGATGTAGAGCTGTGTGTAAATCCTGTTGAGGAGGGTTTTATTCTCTTCTGTTTTGATTCCCTCAAATAAGCTCTCGTACTTCTTCTTCATGCTGCTTTTGTGTCTCCTCATGACTTTGTGCAGGACATCGTCCACTGATTGCTGAGAATCCTGCTGCAGCGGTCCAGTTTCCCCCAGCAGAACGTATGTGTGTGGTGCTGCTTCTGTGGAAATCTGCCTGATGGGAGTCAAACACAGTAATACAAACATCAGAAACACAAAATATCAAACTACTGAACTGTTTATCACACATCAGTTATCATTTTTACTGCATTACTTCTGAGACCCTGTTTGGGTCAATCTAATTTGTATCTACACTCACTGGCCAGTAACATCATCATTAGCATGTCTATATTGAGCAGTGCTAAAAACACAACCAAAATGCTAACAGCTAATCAAATCATACTAAACACTGTGAAAGTGCTAAATGTTGTATGGTTCTGTTATTTAATTACTCATCAGTGTTTCACTGAAATACAACTAACTCTGGATCAGAGAGTACAGCTTCACTGCTGAATCCAGGAGGATCTATCATGGACCGGTGACTCTTCACAGACACACAGGTGGGTTCTCCTCCTCCACTGCTGAATCCAGGAGGATCTATCATGGACCGGTGACTCTTCACAGACACACAGCTGGGTTCTCCTCCCCCAATGCTGATTGCCGGAGGTTCCTTTGTGGACCGAAAGCTCTTCTTAAACACACAGCTGGGTTCTGAAGGTTCTGCTTGCTTTTCCCTGAGAGCAGATAATGCACAAAGAGACTTTAGTCTGAGTGTAAAAGACAGTATTTACTCCTTTAAGTGCTGATGAAAAGTTACTCACCTTGGGCCAAAGTTTTCTTCTCCGCTGCTGGACTGATGAAGCTCCATTGTAGATAAGCAAGTGATCAGATGTTACCATTAAGGATGTCCTGCTGTCTCTCAGTAGATTGAGGGCAATGCAGTTATAGTGTACCACTATAATTACACCACCACACAGGAGGTGACTGCAGTGTTTTAAAGGAGCTGGGAGCTGACTGGTGAGAGTGGAGAGTCAGATTGGATTAAAAGATATTCAACACATTATACAACATTAATTTTAAGAAAAGTCTCCAAATTAGTCAATATCAATATTTATTAGCAGCTCATCTCATCTAAACTGCATGGCTGTATTATTTATACATAAATATAGATCAATTAATATTTATATTAAAAGACTTGGATTGGGGGACAAAAGAACTTAAATCTAAATCTAAATCTCTATAAGTTTATATTGTTCTGTCAGACAAATTAGAAATTATTTACTGGATAATCAGTTATTTACGTATTATTCTTTATTATCCTATAAACAAAGTGTAAATCACTGCTCTAATTTCTACAGTAAATTACCAGAAACTACTGCCTGTTACAGATACTGGAGAGTTAATTACCAGTACATGTAGCTGAATTAGAGAACTAGCTTTCCTGTCTCTACTGTTAATAACTTGGGAATCGATTGGTTTACATTTAGTAGTAAATCTTTAGTTAGTTTAAACTCAATGATTGGTTTTGTGAGAACTTTAGCAAATCATTAAAGGGAATTACCACAGTGGTTCAATACTGGTTACTGGTTAGTGGTTCAATACTGGTTAAACACACAAAAAGTGTGTTTACAACAATTTATTTTAATAAGCTTTCAAA
This sequence comes from Salminus brasiliensis, assembly GCF_030463535.1. Classification (NCBI taxonomy): domain Eukaryota; kingdom Metazoa; phylum Chordata; class Actinopteri; order Characiformes; family Bryconidae; genus Salminus; species Salminus brasiliensis. The sequence goes on along the minus strand of NC_132888.1, from coordinate 35,893,762 downwards.
TTGTTGTAAACACACTTTTTGTCCTAAACTAGTTTATAATTTTCTCAAAATAACTCAAAATAATAACTACAAGTAATAACAGATATTAAAGAGAACTTATTCTATACTTAGTGTGGCTGGGGAATACAGTTTTGCACTGGTACTTTATGATTTTAATCTTAATCAGGAGACATGAATCTTTAATAAAAGTGGCTTTATGAAGGAAAATATGCAGCCTTGGCATAGCCACTGGCACCATGTTCTATACGAGGCAAATACACAAAATCAGTGGATTTCAGACATTTTGACTGTAATGCCTGTACTAAAAATAATTTAAAGATAATACTTTGACAAATCAAATGAACAGTGACCAATCACATGTTTTGCTTCAGGCTTCAATGAAGATATATTTAATTTAGACAACATTGATACTTATTTAGAGAGATGCTGGATGATTGTGACAGTGGAACTTCTCAAGGCACATATCACTCTGGATAAGAGCATCTGCTAAATGCCTTAATGTAACATGTAAATGTAAGACACACAGAAACACAAATCATGCAGAAATGATCTATTGAAGCAAGCAAGTGAAATAACACGATTGTTTGTTTTTAAAACACTTATTGGTGCAACTTAGACACATCATCAGTGATGTTACCTGGGGTCATTGGGTGTTTTGGGTCTCTCAACATCATACACCCTCGCCCTGACGACCCAAGCAGGGGTGATACGACTTGTGTCTAAGTAGCTTACCATCTCCTCATACTTAGCCCTCTTCCTCTCAAAAGCCTCCTTCATCCAAGCTTTAGCCGTTAACTCCATTAGGCCTACTTGTCTTGTTGTTTCAGACATCAGTACCATATCTGGCCTGAGCATGGTCTCTGCGATGGTGGTAGGAAATTTGGGCTGCCAAGGTCCACCTTCAGCTGCCAGTCCCTTGGTGCCAGTGGCTGAAGGCTGTATATTTTCCTTCATAAAGCCACTTTTAATAAAGATTCATGTGTCCTGTGTAAGATTATAATGATAAAGTACCAACGCAAAACTGTATTTCCCAGCAATACTAGTTTTAGTACAGGCCAAAATGCCTGAAATCCACTGAATTTGTCTATTCACCTTGAATAAAAAATGGTGCCAGTAGCTAAAAGCTGTATATTTTCCTTCATAAAGGAAAATTGTATTAAAGATTTAAGAGTCCTTATGTTAATAAAGTCCCAGCACTGTATTTTCCAGCCACACTAAGTATAGAATAATTTCTCCCTAATTTCTGTTGTTTTTTATAGTTATTAATTTGAGTTTATTTGAATAAGCTTTTAAAATGTTGTAAACACACTTTATGTCTTAAACTAAGCTTTTATTTTGTATTTCAGATAGTCAAAAAATATTTTTATTCAGGTTTTCTTTCGACAGAATTTCGTTTGGGCATTTGGCCAAGTGTTGCTGGAATCACAGTGCTAGATATAGAATTTAGAGAGAATTTCTCTAAATCATAACAAGTCTTTACTTTAGACTGGAGGACAGACAGTCAGATCTGATCTGCACTAACAGTTCATATACTGATCCATATTTATACTGAAAACCACACAACACACACACACACTGTTTTCTGTTAGGATAAGGACCACCTACTCCTTCCTCTGCAGGCTTTACAGGATACACATGATCACGTGACCAGCTTTACGGCGTATTTCAGTCTTTGTCCTCTAAGAGTGTGAAACTCTGCTTGCTGTTAAAACTGGGAGCACTGCTGCCTTTTCCGAGGCTCGTCTTTACCTTCTTAAGTCAGAAAGTCCGTCTTCAGTGAAACCGAAACTACTCTGCGCTCTGGGGGCGGGGTTTAAATACCGTAACACAATCAATACACGCGCGTTTGTATTCAAAACACGAATGGCCGGACCTCAATAAACTAACAGCACAATAATAATCAGACTGCTGTGTTTAAAAGAGAACAGAGTTCAGGCTGTAATACAATACAGTCTAATCTCAATAAGTTTTCACAAGCTTCTGTGTGTTAAAAGTGTCTGTATTTTTTGGATGCCATAAATAATAAATAAAACATTTTTAAATATAGTTTTGGGGTGAATTGGGGCGTTACTTTAAGCTTAAATTGCTATAACCTTCCTAATTAAAGTAAATGTAATGTGTTTTGGTCATTAAATTCTTGTGTTTAACTTGTACTTGTCCATGCTTACGTTTACTGTGCCGTTAGGAAGTCATCCGCGCTTTAAATGCGCCTGATATTACGGTAAATGCACTCGCAGACTCAAAACACGCCCCGACGATTATTATTATTATTATTATTAACAATTTACTGAAACACTGAAACCATGCAAAGAACTGATGTATTTGATGTATTTACCTCAAATCCAACAACATGGAATGACATTATAAGGTGTTTCTCATATATAATTCAATTTATTTAATTTTCTCATAATGCCACCACAAGGTCCACCACTATTTCAGAAATACAGTCCATGGCTTTCAGCAGTGTGTTTTTGGGGAAATTTGACTGTATATATATATATATATATATATATATATATATATATATATATATTGCCTTTCTTTCTTTCACAATTCTACCAAAGCAACAGCAGTTCCACTATCATATAAGAAAGGCATGCATTGAGCAGTGCTGGTTTGGTGGGATTACAATATTTACAGTAAAATCACATCAAACTTGCATTTGTGATAGCCAAGGCCTGTCCTGTCTCAAATTGTAGTAATGTAATTAAATATTAATTTAGTTTGCAAATGTTTTAAAGTAAATTGTACAGTGAAATTTCCCCAAATTTGCACTGGTGGGCCACCTTTTAAATGATGCTGGAACTGCTGTGGCATTATGAGAGAATTTGTAATAAATAAAATCATTTATATATAAGAAATGCCAAACACCTTAAATATCAGTCTGCTGAGTGTTTACACAGCCATTCAAACACTTTTACTTTATAATAATGTCCCTCCATTGGATATAAGGCAAGTCAATTTAATCCGTTCTTTGCTTGGTTTCGGTGATTGTGTGTGGATTAAAATATATGAATTAAATCTGTAATAGTCTTCTCTCTGCTTACAAGGCATATTTTACTTACCATATTTACCATAATATCAGGCACACACGCGTGTTTAGACTTAAGCAGTTGGAGCCGCTGCTGTAATCTGTGAGCTGTTGTGTATCGTTAGACTATGTCTTTCACTTTGTGTTTTTAGTGAATGAGTTCTTTAAAGGAACAGGCTGTACACATGAGCTGAACACATTTCCCCTACTGGCGCCTATTGGAACTGGGTTGGCTGTGGTGGTGCGTGCAGGTTCAGATCTTCACGACTTCACATATATCACATGCAACATATGATGCCGGGCATTTTCTTTTGCTGTCCTTTATAAGTGCTTTATTGAGGAAGTGTGTGTGTGTGTGTGTGTGTGTCAGGCCCAACCTTCCTGAATAGAAGTTCTAAAGTTGATATCCTGAACTTCATTATTGTGATTAAAAGGTTTGCTTTTTTTGCTATGGCTCTCCATGGGGAAACATTTGGCCACTTAAGGGTTGTGACATTTAGGGGTCCTCCTGCTCCTACAGGAGATGGAGTGGGTTTGTCTAGTATCAACATCCAGTTGTAGTTAGTATAATAACTTAATATATATAGCAGTGTGTAATCACCCAGCATTCATGCAGACATTTTTATATGCACATATTTTTATTTATTGTCTTTGTACTTGTTGTCTACATGCCCTGCCTTGTGTCTTAACTATTGTCCTTGCATTATTGTACCACATGCTAACCTATCACTGCACTGGGGACGTAGCTTACCAGTGTTTGGTTGCACTGTACAACCCTGTGCTGGTATAATGACAACAAAGTTAAATTGTATTTTAAGGTGTTTATTTGTAAACAAAGCCTTTACATCACACTAGTCTACTGTGAACTAGTGCCCTCAAGTCACATTTTGCTAACGTCAACACAAGAGAGGAGGGGTGCAAAGCTTAAAGAAATGAAAAAATGTACATGTATTGTTTACATTCATGTTGGTCAACATCATTAAAGCAGTCAGTAAGACTAGTAGAACTCTACTCAGATCAGGTCACATGAACGTAACACTTAAAAGTGAAATCAATATACATCTGAACCAATAACAAAACTTCCATTGTTCTGGTGGAAATGAGGACAGTACAACATGCTGGTCTAACATTTTCCAACCACCTGACTGACAGTAGCATATTCACATGACTCCTCCGCCTTCTTGATGAGTCTTACTTTCACAGGATCATTACGGCTGGCTGCATCCTTGCTAAAGTTTAGCATTGCGTACATTGGACCTTCAGCAGACTCTCCAGAGTGCTGGGTGTCAACTGCTGAGGAGTCAGAGAGAACTTTGGGTAACTGAGCTGTGGAGTAGATGTTCTGATCAGAAGAGATTGATGGATTTTGAACAGCAGCGTAAAGAGGGTGTGAAAAGTCGCTGGGTCTTGTGGGTAACTGGACATTGCCATAGGTAGTGTGGGAAGGATGTGAGGGATCTGTGGGTGGACGGACAGTGGAGTAGACTGTTGAAGCTCCAGAGTCTGAGGTAGAAATAAGTCTAGTGTCTTTAATCTCCTCATAGTCACTGGCAGCGGGAGGACCCTGAGAGCACAGAGGTCATGTTTATAAATCAGACGCTGTCAGCTGTTAAACTGGTCATAATTGGTTGTTACAGCTATAAACTGTATTACTGTATGCATTTCAGTGTTGGAGTGAGCTGATCTTTGAAATGCAGTCATGACTCACCCTGTGGCTGTTTGAGGAGACTTGGGTGGATTGGTTTGGGGACAAAGTTGGAGCTGAGAAGAAAGAAAACTTGGAATGAACTCTATCAAACACAAACTCAGTAACATTGATTTTCTATAGGTTAGTGATGTTGAACACTGAAAATAATGATGACTTGGGTCTCAAGTGCCACAGACATCTAAGCATTGGTTTTATCATCACTGGTTCAATCCCTGGTGATGCCACAGCTTTCTATGGCCAGGAGTCCCATCCCAATTACTTAGCACAATATTAGCAAGTGGGGGTGTCTGTTAGCTATTAGCTTAACAGAATTGTCAAGTTGAGCCAACCAATGGCAGCTTGGAAAGATGTGTCATTAGTTGTGACACTCTCAAGGTGAAGCTAACAAGGGCATATTAACAACTTTACTTTCTTGCATGTTCATTTGGAGCCAGCAGGGGGTAACATCTGTCCCTCACTGTTAGTCCAGTGGGCAGAGTGCATTTTATTGAGTGATTTTTAGATTGTGATCAGTGTCTCGCCCATGCTATATTCTATCACATTGATTTTGGTCATAATAAATCCAGCTGAAAACTGTAGTGTGTGTGAGTGTGTGTGTGTGTGTGTTACCATGCATCTTGTTTCTCTTCCTACGAGTGAGTATGAAGAATAAGAGTCCAATCAGGAGCAGCAGAAGCAGCAGAATCACACACACAACAGTGATTGGAGCTGATAATGCTGGAGGTGGAGAAATACAATAACAAATAGTAACACAATACTCATATTATAAGATGATCAATAATCCAATCAGAGGTATCTGATCTTGCTGACAATGCCTGAATGAAACTACATGTTTTGTTTAATATCAGGGCAAAGACCAACTAGAATTAAGAGATAAGTCCAGAATTCAGAGCCGTCAAGATCTTTGCTTACTTAGCTCAAGTTTTCCTCTGAAAGCTACTACTTACCATTCCTGAGACTGTAAGTATAAACTGACCATGATGGTCCATCAGTATGACCAGCTTAACTGATCATACCTAGTAGTTTGTGACAATTAAAATGATCTGCTGGTTAATGGCTAAGCTGGGTAATCAGCTTAACCAACTTTCTCACCAGTATAGGGTATGTTTTTTTGATGACCAGCTTTTTAACCACCTTGACCATCAAAGACCACCTTAGACCATATAAAACTAGCTACCAGAAGAAGCTGGTCTGAAGCTGGGTTGTCACTCCTAAGACTGAATCTTAAATAGCTTCATGCTACCCACATAGTACACTTTGTAGGCTTTAAAATAATGACCCCTGCATCCAAACCATACCTAATATGTCCACACATCAAAAGAGTTCAGCCATTACAACATAATTACCCACTGGGCATATTGAGCACTATTTGGGTTAGGGAACCATCTAAGATTCAGCTGATACATAATTCATTAGCTTGCTATTTAGCAAACATTCCATTTGTTGGAATGTAGAAGTGGACAAAAGTCTGTATTTAAATTTCAGTCCAGCCCAGGGGGCAGTCTTTTATTTTACCTTGTGGTCACATTGCATTGTTGGGCTATGCTCAGATAGCTACTTTTGCTAATTTAGATCTCTGAAGAACAGACTAACAGTCCAATGTAACGGGGTATGTACTCACCAGAAACTGTTAGATTGATCTGTTGGAAATAAACTTTGTATCCATTATCAGATTTCCAGTCGGACTCAGCCGCACACCAGTATTCACCAAAGTCTTCCACAGTCAGATTGTTAAAGGTCACAGTAAAGGTCAACTGTTCTTCACCATCACACACAGAGAATTTCCCCTTGTCTATCCACTTTCCACTCTGTTTAACATATGCTTTAGAGTTACAACGATCAGAATTCTCTCTCTTGCAGAGAAACTTGAACTCAGTCCTGTGGGATTGTGGGTACTTGCAGCTGATGTTCACATCTTCTCCTATCCGACCAATCACACTGATGCTCTTCTCATACAGTGGATCTGTGAATCATTAACATTCAGGTGAAACAAAATATAACCAATTAGATGAAAACATTTAGAATGGGAATGGCCAGTAGCCTTGTGCATACAGTGGCATGTAAAAGTTTGGGCACCCCAGTCAAAGCCTCAAACAAATGTTTAGATTTATGTGTTATTTTTGTTTTGTAGAAATAGAGTGGACCAAGAGCACCCTGCAAATGTTAAGACACCCCAAGAGATTTCAGCCCCCAGATAAATTTGACCAAGGTGTCAGACCTTAATTAGCTTGTTCAATAAGAAAATTAAGGAAAGCCAGGCGAGGCAAATCCCCTCTAAGCAGCTGCCTAGTACTAAACACCTACAAATGAGGAGAAGACTGTAAGAAAGTAGGAAAGCGTCTTCAGATAGCTGTTTACTCAGTTTGTAATGTAACTAATAATTTGTACATTTGATTTTGACTTCTTGGCCATCCTTGCGTGTCTTCGCATATGGGATGTGGCCTGTTTTCTCGAGGCCACACCCCATATTCAAAAGCATGACCATATTTTCCAAGAAATTACAAGTACATGCGCAGAGTTACACAACGGGTTGACTCAGAAATTACTGCAAGACAAAGTCATATTCAGACTTTTAAGCAATAAGCTAGATATGTCACACACATACAAATGAAATTATCCAGAGGATGCTGTGATGACGGGGAGAACCAGAGGAACATCTAATAACAAAGTCATGATCTTGCAAAAACGAATATCACATTCAAAAACCATGATAGACCTGGAGTTTCTAATATGGGCATGATGCCGACTTCTATCTGTACTTTTAAGGGGACTTGTAGCTGTAGCTGATGCGAATGGTAAAGGACATTTAATGATACTCACCTTCCTTTATCTCCAGATTCACTGTCGTGTTGCTGCCTTTTTCAACTCCACACTGGTACCTTCCAGAATCATCTACAGTGAGCTCTGTCATCAACACCCAGAACTCTGCACCACTGCTGTTATCAAACACTGAGAATCTTCCTGTATTACTCCACTTATCTTTATCTTCTGTCTTGATCAGCTCAGTACAGCCTGACCGTGAAACTCTACAGAAGTACTTTGGGTTGGATTGTAGCTTTGGCTGATATTTGCACTTAACGAGGACACTTCCTCCTGAATATCCTGTCACATTCCGATAAGCTTTACCACCTCCTAAATAAGGAGAAATGTCCATTAAACAAAGCCTTGATTTGACACCACCGATGCTGAAGATCAGTGTAGAAGTGTATTTTCTTACCTGAAATCAGGCAGAGGGTGAAGATGAGGAGGAGCTTCATTTTGAGCTTATTCAGACTCTCACATCCATACCAGCTCAACTCCACTACAGACAGTCAGCAGAGCTCCTGAACTTCTACCCCAACTCTGTGTCCGCCTGACAATGTTTGTGCTGCAACTTCAGCTGCGTCTTTACCACAAAGTTATGACACTTCCTTTTTGTGACATATATAGAACTAAAGACGTCACTGCAAGATAATTAAGATGTGAAATGTGTAAAGTGGAAAAAATAAGAGTAAGGTAAAGCCTATATATATTTATGGTTCTATATTGTTGTCCAATTTATATTGTTCTCTTACTTCTGTTTTCTTGGTATTATTACTATTTTTCTGCCATATTTTGCTGGCTAACATGACGTTATCTACAATAAATAGAATAATCATTTAAAAGCTTCTTTTTGTGTTTTCTCCTAAATTAAAAACATTACAATATGACAAATATGCAAAAATCTATTAATCTACATGTACTAACTAGTAGTAGTTTTTGTAGTTATACAGTTTAGTTTATATTCTGGAATTGATCCTGGCCTGTATTGTGACTATGAACTTGGATTATGGACACACTAGTAAAGCCTCTTTTACCTTTTACCTCTGTGAGTGTCTGAATCTGTTTGGCATGTTATAGTGTCCTCTGAGGGCTCAGAAGACCTGAAGGGTTCCACACTGACCTATGGTAATACTGCTACCCTATGTTAAATGTCAGCAGAGCTCCTGAAACTTTTACCCCAACTCTGTCTCTGAATGATGTCGCTGCTACATCTTCAGTGGTGTCTTTACCACAAAGTAATGACACTTCCTTTTTATTAACACATATAAGGATAAACACGTCTCTGTGAGAAAATTAAGATATGAAATGTGTAGAGTGGAACAAGTGAGTGTGCAGACACTTCAAATAAATGCTAAAGTATAATATAATAAAATAAAAAGAAGTGGAATTAACATCGAACCATCATCGAACCATAACCAGGATTAAATCTGTTGCTGTTGTTGCTCCAAAAATGAAAGAACAGAACTACCAACCTAAAGTTTGGCCTAGAACCTGCCCACCAGAAGGTAAAGCAAGCCACACTGTGTCCAAACACAATGGTTCTAGTAGTATTTTATATATTTATGCTTTTATATTGTGGCCCAATAAATATGTGTTTCTTCTGCTTTCTTCTTATTATTTATATTTTTCTGCAATATTTTGCTGGCTTACATGGTGTTATAGACAATAAACGGAATGCATTCTGTGTTTTTAGTTGGTTTAGTTTATCTGGTGTTTTCTTCTATTTTAAAAACAAATAAAAAAATGCAAAATTTGGGAAGAACTCCATATTATAGTTTACTACTTAGATGTCACTTTTGTACTTTTAAGTATACTACTAGTTTCCATGTAGGTATTATTGTTGTATGTATTTGAAATATACCTTTAACTGTACCTTAAATACACTTAAATTTAACTATTATAAACATTACTACTGAACCATGTATGCACATCTTTCCCTGTTAAAAAAAACAGCACTATCTAATATGATGCTGGTTTTGCTGGTGAGCAGCGTGTGTTGTTTAAAACATGTTTCTGTTGGAGACCAGAATCTCAACAATGTTAAGATTTGGTTGAAAAGGGAAAGTAAAACAGTTGTCTCTTTCACTGGCAATTTTTTTATAATTAAAAATAGACTCTATTTTCGTAACCCATGGGCTTGTTGTCCAAATTTTTTGCAGAACATGCAGTGACAAAAATGTTAAATGTCAGCAGAGCTCCTGAAACTTTTACCCTAACTCTGTTTCCACCCATCTCTGCTGAGTCTTCAGAGGTGTCTTTACCACAAACTTATGACACTTCCTTTTTATTCACACATATGGACCTAAACACATCTCTGCAAGAAAATGAATATGTGAAATGTGTACAGTGGAACAAGTGAAATGTGCACAGTGGAACAAGAAAGAGTACAGATACTTCAAATAAACTAATGATATGAATTAACATGGAACTGTCACCAGAATGAAATCTGTTGCTGTTGTTTACATTTACATTTAGGGCATTTAGGAGACATACGAAAATGCTTTGCTATTTATTCAAGAATAACCTCAGTTTGAATAGACCAAAATTCAAATATACCTCAAAGTTTAGACACAACTAAACACAAGTCAATATGGAGACCATAGTACTCTACCATTCGCTCCCAAGTACTTTTGGAAGAGGTGAGTCTTCAGTCTGCGTTTGAAGACAGCGGGACCCAGGGGAATTTAGAAACGTTGAAGACGACCCGTGCCGCTGCATTCTGGATAAGTTGCAGGGGCCTGATGGTGCGCAAAGGGAGACCAGCCAGAATGGAATTGCTGTAGTCAAGCCTTGAAGTGACGAGAGACTGAACGAACACCTGGGCGGCCTCTCTAAAGAGGAAGGGTCGAATTCTCTGGATGTTGTACAGGAGAAATCTGCATGACCCAGTTACGTTTGCAACATGGTTTGAGAACAATAACTGATCATCCATGACTACACCAAGGCTTCTAGCCTCTGTAGATGCAGTGACCAGTGAGTTCTCAAAGGAGATGGCAAGAACGTTTTGAAGTTCAGCAGTTCCTGGTATGTACAGTAGCTCTGTCTTGCTGGGGTTGAGTTTAAGGTGGTGGGCACCGCCATCCAAGAAGAGACAGGGCAGAAACCTATGTGTCAGACGGTGGGAAAGAAAGGATGAGTTGCGTGTCATCAGCGTGACAGTGGTAAGAGAATCCATGAGAGGATATCACTTTACCAAGAGAGCCAGTGTAGAGTGAGAAAAGAAGAGGACCAAGAACCGAGCCCTGTGGAATGCCAGTGGAGAGACTACAAGGACCGGAAGTATGCCCCTGCCATGTTACCTGGTATAAGCGTCCCTGCAAGTATGATGCAAACCATTGTCATGCAGAGCCGGAAATTCCAAGGTCGACAAGGATAGACAGGTAGTTTCAGTAGAGTGTGCTGCTTTGAAACCAGACTGGTTAGGGTCCTGTAGATTGTTCAGAGTGAAAAAGAGACAGTTGATTGTAGACGGAACATTCAAGAATCTTTCAGAGGAAAGAGAAAAGAGAAATGGGTCTGTAGTTGCCGATGTCCAAGCTTCTTTAGGATAGGGACAACACTGGCAGACTTGAAGGTTGGTGGTATGTGATTTGTTTATGATAAAACAAATGAAAGGAAGGAGGTTTGGATCAATTGTTTGGTATAGTGTTGATGGAACAGGGTCTTGCGGACAGGTGGTAGGATTATTAGAGGTGAGAAGGTGTAGGAGGTCATCTGTGGAAAGTGGAGAAAGGCAGGACAGAGAAGAGGGAGGAGGAGGGCCGGGTCTAAAGGGGCAAAAGGCAAGGAGGATTGGCGGATCTTGTCAACCTTTTCTTCAAAGAAGAAGACAAAATCTTCTGCAGACAGGGTAGTGGGTGGTGGGGGAGTAGGAGGGTTGAGAAGGGAGGAGAAAATGGTGAAAAGCTTGCGTGAGTCAGATGTTTCCAGTTTCCCCCTGTAGAATGATGCTTTTGCAGCAGCAACTTCCATTCTAGACCTGGAGAGAAGAGACTGATAGGAGTGGAGGTCAGAGTTATCTTGTGGCTTCCTCCACTTTCTTTCAGTCAGCTTAGCTCTTTATGGTTGTTGCAGAGAACATCTGTCAGCCACAGGGAAGGTGGAGATGAATTTGCTGACCTAGATGAGAAGGGCAGAGAAGGTCGACAGAGGTGGAGATAAATGAGAGGAGAGTGTTTGAAGATGTGGAAGAATGGTCTGGACAGTTGAGGCATGAGCTGAGGGGGAGACAGAGCGAAGATTGCAGTAAAGAGTGGAATAACTTGTGGAATTAGTGGTTGAAGGAGTAGAGAGGGGGAGTGAGAAAGAGAGAAAGTGGTGATCGGAGTCCAGAGAAGTAACAGCCACATCTAGAGCATGAACAGGTCTGCTAAAGATAAGGTCCAGAGTGTTCCATGCTCTGTGTGTTGGTTGAATTGACTGGTTGAATGTGAGAGCAAAATGATGATGGAATGGAAGATGGCATGATGACTGGAGTTTCTCTGATGGAAGGTTGAAGTCGCCAAGTAGAATAAGTGAGGCATCAACAGGGAGTTCACTCAAGAGAACATCCAGTTTATCAATGAAATTGCCCAAGGGACCAGAAGGACGATAGAGAACAATGATGTGGAGTCTAGTGGGAGAAGAGACAGTAACAGCATGGTATTCAAAAGAGGAAATGTCAAGGTTAAAAAAAGAGTGAGAGAGAGAGGAGCTAGGCTGTGCCACCACCCCTGACAGTCCTTTGCGGAGAGTGGGAAAATTCAAAAGAGACGAGAAAATCAAAAAACAAAGAAACAAAAAAGTCAAAAACAGAATAAGGCAGTATCCAAACATTAAACTAAAAATGCTAGACAAGAAGTGAAAAAATGGTAGACATCAAAAACAGGTTGAGCGCACAGAAAGACAAAGGGTAAGTAAACACTTGGTATGCAACAATAATCAATGACAATATTCACATCGAGCTAACAACACATGCAGACATAAATACAAAACCAAAACAATAGACACAGGTGAAACCGGTTAGTATTCTGGTGATGTGGATGTGGCCATAGCCCTCCCAGTCTACAAGATAACTGGCCTCCTCACCTCATAGAGTCCAGCAACTGCTGAATGGCATAAACCAGTGTGCCATCCACCTGGCGTCGGGCATAGCCTCGTCCATAGGTCCTGGTCACAGGTTTCAGAAGAGACACATGAAATAAATTAGTGGCCTTGCATTGAATAGGGAGATCTAGTTTATACATCACCTCATTAATATGTTTAAGAATTTGGAAAGGACCAATATATTGAGTCCAGTGAGGTAGTAAGGTTATTAGTGCAAATGCTTTGTGCAAAAATGCTTCCCATTTTATCTGGGGTAAATGGTTGAAGAGAGAGAGAGAGAGAGAGAGAGTGCATGTAACAGAAAAATCAGTTCAGAAGTTGAGTTGAGTTGAGAAGTCTGATGGCTTGGGGGAAGAAGCTATTGCAGAGTCTGGTCGTGTTGGACCGGATGCTGCGGTACCTTCTTCCTGATGGCAGGAGGGAGAACAGTCTGTGTAAAGGGTGGGTGGAGTCATCCACAATGCTGGTTGCTTTGCGGATGCAGCGGGCAGTGTAAATGTCCATGACGGAGGGGAGAGAGACTCCCCTCCGTCCCCTCAGCTTCCGGAGGAAATAGAGACGCTGCTGGGCTTTCTTGGCTGTAGAGCTGGTGTTCAGGGACCAGGTGAGGTTCTCCGCTAAGTGGACACCAAGGAACTTAACTCTTACCGATCTCCACAGAGGAGCCGTTGATGTTGAGCGGAGAATGGTCGTGTCTTGTTTTCCTGAAGTCAACAACCATTTCCTTGGTCTTCTCTACATTCCAGTGAAGGTTGTTGACTGTACACCAGTCCGTCAGCTGCTGCACCTCCTCTCTGTATGCTGACTCATCACCTTTGCTGATAAGACCCAGCACAGTTGTATGTGTTGTATGTGTTGTATGTGTTGGTGAGTATGTTCCCAAACTTGTTTGCTCCTGAGTATCCAATCATCAACTGCAGGAATGTCTGATGCATCAGCAGACCAAGGCATCAGTGGGGGCTGAAAACCTAAGATGGTGGTTTCTAAATGATTTTGTTGCCAAGTGGTCACTGGGGTATACCAGGGGGTTGCTATGTTATTTTTAAGTGGTTGCTAGATGGTTGCTGTGGTGGTGTTAAGTATCCCAGGTGGCTACTATGGTGTCTAGGATGGCTGCTCAGGTGTTGCCAATTGATTGCTGTGGTATCCCAGTGGTTGCTATGATATTGATAAGTAGACGTTTGATGGGTGCTACAGTGTGACAATATAATTACTAAGGTATTTCAGACATGATGATGCTTAGTGCTTGCTGTGGTACAATTATATTTGCAGTTGCTATGCATTGCTACGCAGAAACCCAATCAAAAAGCTGTATACAAGCACAATCTGGAATTAGTGGGGTGTGACTTCTGTATGTGTATCATTGGGATATGAAAATGTTGCCAAAACATCTGCACCCCATTCATTCCTAAGGGAACAAATTGAGCAAAAATTTGTTGCTATGCAGAAAAGTGTCTGATCAAAAAAATGTATACAAGCCTGTATTGCCAGACGTTATGTGGAACAATAAGAAGAAAGGAGAACCAGGGTCCAGAATCGTTGCACAGTTGCACAGTAAAATGGACTCCACCAGGCAGTAGGTAAATGTTGCTAAATTATTGCAATGGTGGTCTCAATAGTGTTGCTAAGTAGCTGCTACGGTATCCCAGGTGGTTGCTGTGGTGTTGCTAAGTGGTTGCTATGGTGTTACTAGGTGGTCACTACGGTATCCCAGGAAACCGTGTGTTCGATCAAATAGTTTTAAACAAGCCCACATCACACAATCAGACTGAACCATCTGGGCAAAACTGGGCACAACAAGTTATATAACAAGTTTGGTAGAAACTCTCCCCACCTTCGCTCTGGTAATGAGAGGCCATAGGTGACACAACATCACCGGTAAGATGGCAGATGTATTGCATCCAAGATTGAGTTGAGACTGCACACTCACCTACAGAGGGTCTACTACTTTACCAGTCTAGCTGTCCCCATTGTGCTTATTGAATGATTTTAACAGTTCTCATAGGGAAAGCAGCAATAGTCCTGAATTTTCTTCTGAATTTGTAGACAATTTGTCTAACCGTAGACAGATGTATGTCCAGGTCTTTTATTTTAGACTAGACTATTAGGATATACATTTGAACAAACACTATTCAGAAGATACATACAGAACAAGCCACCCATATAGCACATTTAAACACACAAAGCCTACACATAAGTGGGGAACTTGTCAAGAGCTGTTAAGGCAGAAGGTACCATTTTTCTTTGCAAATTGGACTTTCATACATTTAATGCTTTTACAATCTTTCCAGCTTTCAGCATCCACGTAACACTCTGGGATCTATTGAAAGTTGTTTAACTGAAGGCATAGTTCATACTAACCAGTCTTTATTAAGTAGAACATTTATGTCTATATATTACATGTCCAATCTCATCTTCTTAACTGTATCACCTTTTGCCAAATAGCTGTTGTTAACATGTGCAGGTTTCCTCAATGTGCTCAGAAAAAAACATTAACAGAACAGCTGTGTGTGTGTTGTTAGTTTAGTTAGGACTGATCCTTCCAAAATGTTCAATTACCTTTTCTTGCAACTGTTGTAATTAATTCACAAATTACTCATCACTAAAAAAAGACTACTGTGCTGGCAACATGTAAAGTGTAATCTAAATCTCTTTTAGTTTATACTGCTCTAACCGTCACATGGATCAGTTCATTTGATTTATCTGCTATAATACAATTAGCAGTACTACTGCCTATTGTACTAGTAAGACAACAATATCCTTTATTAGTCCCACAGTGGGGAAATTCTCAGTGTCACCGCAGAAAAGGGATAGCAAGACACTCAGATGCAAAAATGTAGATAAATTACACTATATACACTCAATATAAATAATAGAAGTAAAAAGCAATAACAATATTATACTAGTAACAATAGTTATATATGAGATGCAAAGACGAGGCTTTGAAATGTCACTTCAAAATGTAATATATATAAAATATCAAATAAAATCATGAACACACTTTTTCACAGTGCTTTAATTTTTGCACTAGTATATACCTTTTCCCATGTAGACATGCATGAAGTACTAGACCTGAGTAAAAGTACAAGTGCTCTATTAAAAAAGTGACTTGAGTAGAAGTAGAAGTCTTCTTTAAGGACCATACTAAAGGGAAAGTACTAGTATATAACATTTTTGGTACGTAAGTATTGCTAGTAGTTTATTTTAAAATGTACTATCTAAGTACTGAAAGTAAAAGTACATTACTGTGTTCTGTAGTTCTTACAAAAAGCAGTCAAAAGTCTGAATATCAGTGTTTATATTATTTCAGATGCTCAGACTTAAGGACTGTCACACTTCCTCTGTTACGGTGTGATGTGTGGTTTGGACTCAAGTACAGTTAAACTTTTTGCTTTATTATTATGATTAAAATTAAACTACCCCTCTTATGGTGTGTGCTTGGTGAGATTGGTGACTGTTGTGCTTGAGCTCCCAACCCTGGTAATGGGAGTGTACTTCAAGTGTACTTCCACTGCACCACCACAGCTGTAAGAGGTGGCAGTATAAACACTGTTCATAAGCAATATAGAAAACGGCGGGAAAACAAACAAAAGAAAAACCAGAAGTGATGTTTACTCAAACAAAAGACAACAACTCAAATACTTTTCTCTGTTAACTTCAGCTTTTCACTGTTCACAACTTAGACTGTTTTTTCTTTTAACTTGAGAGGGAGGGGATAGCGGTCTTTCACAGTGATCACGTTTAGGCCCCTGTCCAGATGAGGAATGACTGACTCTGGCTTAGGGTCTCTCTGAGGGGGTTCTTCCTTGTGACCCACACAAGCCCCCTGACAATGTGACCCCCAAGCATAGACTGAGCGGGTTGTCCAATCTATTCGTGGGTTGTGGAGTTCCAACCAGGGGTAGCCCAGCACCAACTGCAGATGAGGTGCCTGAGTCAGGTACAATTCCACCTGTTCAGTGTGCACCCCAATTCGCAGTGTTATTGGTTGGGTGCGATGGATGCCACAATCCTTCCATCTATGGCATGGACGGGTAGTGGGTTTTCCAGGGGGTCCATGGGAAGGCTGAGACTAGCTGTCAGTGTGCTTGTATACAATTGCCCACAGCCCCAGAATCCACAAAGGCTGTCAGCGATTTATGTTGGGAGGTCCAGGCTAGAGTAACCGGGAGGTGAAATCCCGAGATGGGGGATACCACATGGTCTAAGGCCGGGTTAGACCCTCTCGTTTCCCGACTTACGAAGGACTGTCTTAGACCTATCCCCCGAGACGGGTCGGGGTGGTAGATGGTCAGGTAATCGGGCCCCTCCCATACGTGCTCTTTCTCTGGCCCTCTGATGTATGCGGTTGTCCAGGCGGATGCACATGTCGTAGAGGTCGGAGAGTGTAGAGAGTAGGTCATGAGTGGCCAGCTCGTCTTTCATCTTGCCATTAAGACCTAGCCCACGCTAGAGCTCGGTCCGTGTCACCATGTAGGCCAGTGACACCATGTAGGCCACTTTGGAGTGCTCTGTGGGGAACCGGGAAGGTTGCTGCTCGAATGCGAGACTGCATTGCAGCAGGAATCCTCTGCATTTGTCTGATTCCCCAGTGTAACGCTCAGGTGTAACCAAGTGGGCCTCATGTCCAACCGTGGCTACCTCAGGAGGAGGGAGTGGGACCGGCTGTGCGGCAGTCTCAGGGCAGGCCTGTGTGGTCCCAGCCTGGCCTGTAACCAGCTGGTTCAACCGCTCTGTGATCGCCAATAGCAGTTGCTCATGCCAGCCGATGGCCGTGCCTTGATGTTGTAAAGCTTCCTTAATCAGCGCCAACTCTGCTGAGTCCATTGTTGGTCGCACCTTTCTATTACGGTATGATGTGGGGTTTGGACTCAAGTGCAGTTAAACTTTTTGCTTTATTTTTATTAA
This sequence comes from Salminus brasiliensis, assembly GCF_030463535.1. NCBI lineage: Eukaryota > Metazoa > Chordata > Actinopteri > Characiformes > Bryconidae > Salminus > Salminus brasiliensis. The sequence continues at coordinate 35,876,228 of NC_132888.1, read as the reverse complement.
ATGAAACAAGGTGTGTGCTAGGTAATTGAACTCCCAACCCTGGTAATAGGAGCCCAGTGTATTTCCACTGCGCCACCACAGCTGTGAGAGGTAGCAGTATAAACACTGTTCATAGGCAATATAGAAAACGGCAGGAAAACAGACAAAGGAAAAACCAGGAGTGATGTTTAGTCAAACAATAGACAACAACTCAAATGCTTTTCTCTTTTAACTTCAGCTTTTCACTGTTCACAACTTGAACTGTTTCTTTTAACTTCAGCTTTTTTCTTACTGTTCACAACATAAACCCACTGCTACCATTCGCCCCTCTACAAAAGTGCAATGGGGAATTGTGTTTGGCTGGGTGTATTTATACTGTGCCACACAGGTGGGTCTGGTCAGCGTTGATACCGCTGGGGATTCTGGGGCTTGGAGTTCTTTGCTTTCATACTTTGCTGGCCAGGCCCCCTACATGCTGCCTGCTCACAACCTCTGGCTTTAGTAGAAGGACAGGACTGTAGAAGACAGAGTTCATAAACATGAGTCTTCAGTCAACTTTCTAAACAAATTAGCCAAAAAGAGAGAAAGCTGAACAGACCTGACTTAACCTGCCACATAGCCCTGCCACAGCTTCAGGCCCTGAGCTTCACTCTCTGTAAACTCAACTACAGCTGAAAGATCTCAGGCCATTAAGCCACATACAAGTATTTGAAGGTGGTGAAGATGGAGGTGTTTCTTCTGGTGTTTTTTCTTCCATCTGGAAACAAACTAACAGAGCTCTAGCGTTAGTGTCCACACTGCAACAGCAGAGTGAGAGGAAGAACGCAGCATGCTCACTCATGGCTTGATCACTTGTTCGGTTCAATGTTGAGGCGACTTCATGAAACCTGGTGACGGTGCCATCTTGCGCTCTGGTAGTGATGATGTGGGTTTGAAATGATTCGTACCATTTTTGTAATTGTAGCATGTAATGATGCAGCACATAAAAAATAACAAAGTAAAAGTGGAAGTAGGAGAAAACAGAATACTCCAGTAGCTACAGATACAGTATTTTAGTACTGAAGTAAAGAAGTGAAGTAGTTCTGCTTCCTTACTATACATCTATGTACACTGCTCCAAAAAATAAAGGAAACACTCAAATAACACATCCTAGATCTGAATAAATGAAATGTTCTCATTGAATACTTTGTTCTGTACAAAGTTAAATGTGCTAACAACAAAATCACACAAAAATCATCAATGAAAATCAAATTTATTAACCAATGGAGGCCTGGATTTGGAGTCACACACAAAATTAAAGTGAAAAAACACACTACAGGCTGATCCAACTTTGATGTAATGTCCTTAAAACAAGTCAAAATGAGGCTTTGTCCACATGCCTGTATGACCTCCCTACAATGTCTGGGCATGCTCCTGATGAGGTGGCGGATGGTCTCCTGAGGGATCTCCTCCCAGACCTGGACTAAAGCATCTGCCAAGTCCTGGACAGTCTGTGGTGCAACGTGACGTTGGTGGATGGAGCGAGACATAATGTCCTAGATGTGCTCAATCGGATTTAGGTCTGGGGAATGGGCGGGCCAGTCCATAGCTTCAATGCCTTCATCTTGCAGGAACTGCTGACACACTCCAGCCAGGTCTTGCATTGTCCTGCATTAGGAGGAACCCAGGGCCAACCGCACCAGCATATGGTCTCACAAGGGGTCTGAGGATCTCATCTCAGTAACTAATGGCAGTCAGGCTACCTCTTGCGAGCACATGGAGGGCTGTGTGGCCCTCTAAAGAAATGCCACCCCACACCATTACTGACCCACTGCCCAATGCTGTAGGATGTTGCAGGCAGCAGATCGCTCTCCACAGTGTCCCCAGACTGTGCTCAGTGTGGACCTGCTTTCTGTGAAGAGCACAAGGCGCCAGTGGCAAATTTGCCAATCCTGGTGTCCTCTGGCAAATGCCAAGTGTCCTGCACGGTGTTGGGCTGTGAGCACAACCCCCATCTGTGGAGTTGGTTTCTAACCGTTTGTGCAGACACATGCACATTTGTGGCCTGCTGGAGGTCATTTTGCAGGGCTCTGGCAGTGCTCCTCCTGTTCCTCCTTGCACAAAGGCGGAGGTAGCAGTCCTGCTGCTGGGTTGTTGCCCTCCTACGGCCTCCTCCACGTCTCCTGGTATAATGGCCTGTCTCCTGGTAGCGCCTTCAGCATCTGGACACTATGCTGACAGACACAGCAAACCTTGATGTGCCATCCTGGATGAGCTGCACTACCTGAGCCACTTGTGTGGGTTGTAGAGTCCGCCTCATGCTACTACGAGTGTGAAAGCACCACCAACATTCAAAAGTGATCAAAACATCAGCCAGAAAGCATAGGTACTGAGACGTGGTCTGTGGTCCCCACCTGCAGAACCACTTTTTATTGAGTGTGTCTTGCTAATTGCCAATAATTTCCACCTGTTGTCTATTTCATTTGCACAACAGCATGTGAAATTGATTGTCAACCAGTGTTGCTTCCTAAGTGGACAGTTTGATTTCACAGGAGTTTGATTTACTTGGAGTTATATTGTGTTGTTTAAGTGTTCCCTTTATTTTTTGAGCAGTGTATATACTGCAGTAATAGTAGACTGGCTCATCAAGATTTAGTTGCTCTCCCAAACTTAGCAGTCCAGTAAACTTGCAACTACTGTGAGCTTGATTTTTCCCCCATCTGTTTTGCACCCCAACCCTGTGGCTCTCTTTTAAATGCACATGGTGGAAAAAGCTTATTTGGTCATGTACTAAATACAGACACAGAACAGAAATCTGACACCTTAGACACGTTGTCAATGTGAGATACCGCTGTATATGGTATCTGGTATTATATGGTAATACCATTGTACCGCTCAACCCAAAGCCTTTTGTTAGCAGTGGTGAACGAAAGAAATCATGCATCATGTATCTTGTGTTAAAAGTAGATCAAAGTAGATACAGGTGTGGTTCTTATTTGTGCACAGTGGTCTCTGTCTGATTTATAAAGATCAGCTCTGATCATGTGTGTGTTCTCTAATCCTCTCTGTGTTAAGGAGAGCCTGAGGGAACGTGGCCTCTGTGCCTCCTCATCTGTCAGCCATTGTGTGCATACACTCACAGATACTGTATAGCTTTATTTCTGGCATTTTCTTTATTTTTAGAAACAATAAACAATATTAAACATGTGACATTAAACAAATTATAAATACAATACACACTATATGGCAGAAGTATTGAGATACCTGCTTATTAATTATTTCTTCTAAAATCAAGAGTTGGGGTTTAGTTGCTGTCTTTACTGTCCAGGAAAAGATTAGACTAGATTAGGACTAGATTTTGAAGCATTGCTGTAAGGATTTGATTGCATTCTGCGATAAGAACGTTAGTGAGGTTAGGATGTTGGATGATCACCACCCTACTTCATCCACAACTCCACAGCATAATCCAAAGCTATTGGATGGAGCACCATCATCATTCCAGAGAACATAGTTCTTCCAACAGGCCAATGGGTTTGTGTATCTACTCCAGAGAGTCCTATTATATTGGCGATACTACTTTACAGGAACTAGACTGTGTATGTCCTTACTTGTTTTGCCATCTATGACATTATCATAAGAAAGCTGCTGTGAGATCTCTTGATTTCTACTATGGATGGAAAGTACACAGAGTCGTTTTTGCACTATAGTAGATCTCAAGTAGTCTATGCTTTCAATTAGTTTGAGCTTAGAGAAGCGATTATTTTATAACCCTACATTTACTTCAGTCGATTTTTCCTCTATTGGGCACCAGAGGGCTTCGACCTCTTTGACATATTGGCTGACAGCTGCTTTGTTGGCTATGTTGTAAGCTAATCTTTGTGTTCATCACATTTTCACATGCTCACTTCCAGCACACCTCCCCCACTGGCAGAAAAGTCTAACTAGAGCACTAGGAGGGGAGTTTAACATGCCACAGGGATGCCGCTTGAAGTGCACATCACAGAAAATAATGTGGCTTACATTATTAAGTCTATGATATGATGTTTTCGCCTTATTTTAATATTTAAAAATAATGTAAATTGCATTAGTAAAAAAAATAGTAAGTTAGCATGATCTTTTTTCTTCTATTTGGGTGCCTCGCCTGTACTGCCTATGCCACGGGCCAGCCCTTTTGCTTAAGCTCACTCTGGACCCACAGCATATACATGTGTGTCTCTGTCTGAAGGGAACAGAAAAGTGGAGCGTGTGAGAGATCTGTCATATCCGGATCATCCAGACAAATTTTAACTGTGTTCTCTGGAATGATGGTGGTGCTCCATCCAATACATTTGGGAATTGGGGATAGGGTTGGGTGATCATCGAACATTTTGACCTCACTAATGCTCTTGTCACTGAATGCAATCAGTTTTTCACAGCAATGCTCCAAAATCGTGTAGAAAGAAAATCATTTGGTCTGGTTTTAAACTACTGTTTTCCCCTCTTTTTATTAAATTATTGTAATTAATTATAATTTACTGTAATCATTATCTCTTTATTGCATCTGTACTAAAGTAATGTACTATGTTAATAAGGGAGCTACATCATATACAGACATGTGTGACTTGTTTCTCCTGTAACCATCACTAAACATTTCTGCCATTGACGTGTGCCAATGAGGCCCTGATAGGCTGAAGGTGTGTCTGAGTGGGTGGAGCTTGGGAAGAGTCCGACAGAAAACACAACACACACTCTTGCCATGTGCAATACTACATTTGTCCAGGAGAGGGAATTTGTGTTAGTTTTGGTCTGAAAAAAAACCACCCCTGCCTGACAACTTTTAGGCCTAATATTTAGGTAACATCAGTAAGAAATAACAGTGTACAACAATCCTGTATTACTCATCATTTCTTTTCCTTTTCCTACAGTGAAACACACACTAAACACACTTTAGTGTAGATATTTCAGAGTGAGATAAAGCTGACACACACACAAATGGTTATTTAGGTTAGTTATTCCAATTCACTCACACACACTGAGGAGCCAAAACAAACTCCGATCCCTGCATAAAGCGGCTCAGTGAAAGTGGTTTGGAGTGTGTGTATGTGGGTCAGTGTGTGTGTGTCAGGTGAGATGCTGTAGAAGGACAGAGTGCCGGCTGGCCAGTCCAGATACACTCCTACTCTGCCAGACGGGTGTGGATGGAGAAATTCACAGATTGTCTTTTTATTGTGATAAACAGTGTACCTGTAATCAAAGTACTGCAGACTCCAGGACTGATTATTGAATCCAAACCGACTGTCTAGACCACCTCCTTTCCTCCTGATCCCTTGGTAAGACATGGCTACATCAGCCTTCCCCTCTCTCCACTCAGCCTCCCAGTAACAGCGTCCAGTCAGACTCTCCACACTCAGGACCTGACCCCAACAGTTAAACCTGTCTGGATGATCCGGATATGGCTGCTTCTGTCTCACACACTCCACCTTTCTGTTTCCCTCACACAGAGAGAGACGAGTGTGTGCTGTTTTTGGGTCGAGAGTGAGCTTACATGCATCTGCACACACACACAAACACACATGTTAAAAGGGACAGCATAGTGGGAGTGTGTTTGTGCGTGTGTATGTGAGTGAGTGATGGATTTTCTTACATTTCTTCAGTCTTTGTTTCATCCTGTTCTTCCCTCCACAATCCATCCTAAACACACACACACACACACACACACACACACACACACTTTTATTAAGATGGTAAAAGGTGATAAAGTGTGTGTGTGGAAATGAAACTGAAACTGGTTTTAAAAACTAAACCCTTATTAATGTAGAATTACTTATCAAAACCGTATCAATAATGTGTCATAATTATTAGCACCCCATAAATGCTTCTGAGCAGAACGTTGGGGAAGAAGGTTCTCATTTCTGTTTCTTATTTGAGTGTTCAGGAACTCTGAAGAGCTCATTCATGACTTTGTGTTTCACTGGAGTGGAAATATGATGAAACAGAGGCCACGTTCCCTCAGGCTCTCCTCAACACAGGGAGGATTAGAGAAAACACACATGATCAGAGCTGCCCTTCAGAAATCAGATACTAGAGAAATCAGAGACTAGGAACAACAGCTCCATCTCTGAAAATGATCAACTGTTCCACTGTTAGATCAGTAATGAAGAGCTGTAAAACGCACAGAGAACTTCAGGGAACCTGCCTGGAAGCGGATGTGAGTTTATTACCCTCAATGCTTAGTCAGCAGGATGGTGGCAATCTGCAGATTATCTCAAGTCTCTATTAAAATGATCTGACAGCACCACAGATGTAAGCAGAATGTGTTACAGCAGCACTCTTTGCTCTTAACTACACTGTATATCTGGTGATATGTTTTATTCATCTGTCCAAGTAAGACCACAACTCACAGTAGTTTCTCTAGTTTGCAGTGTGGATCATCCAGTAGATCAGAGAGCAGCTTCATTCCAGACTGTTCAGGGTGATTATAGGTCAGATCCAGTTCTCTCAGATGTGAGGGGCTTGATTTCAGAGCTGAAGCCAGAGAAGAACAGCCTTCTTCTGTTATCATACACCCAGACAATCTGCAGGAAAGAAAGGGAAAAAGAGGGAGAAATGGAATTTACACAAAATCATCTGCAAAACAAAAACAACAAACTTTAAACTCGAGATAAACATCAACATTTTGACATCAAACAGGACGGAATGAAACAAACTGACAATAAGCATTATTCATCACTGCACATTTTCCTAAATTAAAATGAATATTTTTTATGAATTAATATAACTGATCTAACATTTGTGAGCACAATTATCATTTCTAGAAATCTAAATTATTTCTAAATTGATTCTAAGCTCCAGGAGATGATTAGAAACCAAACTAATAAAAAAACTAAACTCAAAAGCAGAACCAAATTTTATATGGGCAGCATTGCAGAGTTAGGTTATATTCACATGTGAAATCAATATTTATTTTTTATCTTATTAGTTATGTAAATAATGTAGAATCTATTTATTTTTTTTTATCTTTACATTTGATGCTATATTTAATATAGTCTATCTTTTAGCTCCTTCTTCCATGTGACTGGACAGTCATTTAAGCATTGTCCTACTAGTGTCAGGACCTCGTTGTCACGCTCTCCCCCGGGGTATTCCCAGGACTTCGCTCTAGTGCCCATATAAGGAGCTGGGATAGCGGAAGTTGGTCGTGCATCTCTGAAAGTGTTTTTTGGTTCACTGCCACGCCTGACCAGGCATGACAACTAGCTGTACCGTGTATGAATATATATCATCAATATATGTCAGAAATAAACTTTGATTTGGAAGACCATTACAGAAACAAAATTAAAAGTTGCACATACTGCATATTTTGGGTAAAAAAGTTTCTGTTAATAATAAACTATTCTGCTTACATTCTACAATACACAAACATTTCCATCCCTATGCCACTCTGGTCACACTAAGGATGTGTGGAAAGTTGAAAGGGAATCCAACCAAATAAGATCCAGATACTACTCCATTATGAAATGCTGTTAATGCCAGGTGTAAACAGCTTAATGAAGTCAGTGATCAGTGGGTGTGTCTACCTATAAAACTTTATATAACTACAAAAACTACTCCTGACTTATGATAGTGGCTACTCCTGCTCCTGTCAGTGATGTGCATTCTGCATTAAATGTACTCATTTTTCTGACAGTTGAATACGTGATTAGTCTATAGTCGCAGTACTTTGCTATTTTTAGATATAATTTTAAAAACATTCAGGAGGAAAATTGGTCCATTTTTTAAAAATAGATTTTTTAAATAAGAAAGATTCTTTTTTTTTTTTGGTTTGTCATGACATTTGTGAAATGCTGCAATAAGTTTTTTTTACTGGTATACCACTACTATATAAAATTAGAATAAACCCAAATAAACATAAAGTCAGTAGTCAGTGACAGTGAGAGTGTCTACCCGTCTTCACTGCAATAGTTATTGAGCTCTCTAAAACAAAGATATGCTAGTTGTTCTGCACGTCCCAAGGAACCTGAAAGAATACTGATCTCTTTAAATATCAGACCTTTATATTGGTTTGTTATAATCTCATTTTAAAAAATCTCACCTAAGTGTCTCCAGTTTACAATATGAACTCTTCAGTCCAGCAGAGAGCAGCTTCACTCCTGAATCCTGCAGGTCATTGTCATTGAGGTCCAGCTCCTTCAGGGAGGAGTTTACTGACTGTAGAGTTGACCCCAGACTTCCACAAGAGTTTACCCCAAGATTACACACAGCTAGGCTGCAAAAGGACAGAAATTACAACTGGTTCTATAAAATAGGACATTAAATACATTATATGGTTGGGATTCATAAACAATTATTATGTTTACATGATGTTTACAGTCATACAGATTCAATAGTATTCTCAAACCCCATAAAATGAATCATGTTATCAGTGTCCTTGTCATGTTTCTCAGCTTCTCCACAATTTTCCAGTCAATTCACAGAACATTCACCTTAGTGTCTCAAGTTTACAGTGTGAGAGCAGCTCCACTCCTGAATCCTGCAGGTCATTGTAGCTGAGGTCCAGCTCTTTCAGAGAGGAGTTTACTGATTGTAGAGCAGAGCAAAGAGCTTCACATGAGTTCTTGGTGAGAGAACAGCCAGCGAGTCTGCAAAATAAATAATATATGTATGTTGTGTGAATAATGAACTGAATTTTCACGTAATGAACATAATGAACTGAGTTTTTCTATACTTGTGATCAAAGCATGTCCAGTTGTCCTTTCACTTTTTCACACTACCCAATCCCTGATGTTCCACTGAAGTCCAGATTGTGCAGTGTCATAAAGGGGGTGGTGGGGGTGCAGCTATTCTGTATCCTAACAGGTTCTGTTAGCAAATACCTCCTGAAGAATTCTCCATACTTCAAAAAGTTGCTTTAAACCTCAGGGGCACTCAGGGATGGATTAGACATTAGGCATTTTCCCAGTGGGGTGATATGCTATTTGGGTCGACTGCCACAAGACTTTTGTATTTAAATTAATACACTGCTCAAAAAAATAAAGGGAACACTTAAACAATGCAATATAACTCCAAGTAAATTAAACTTCTGTGAAATCAAACTGTCCACCTAGGAAGCAACACTGATTGACAATCAATTTCACATGCTGTTGTGCAAATGGAATAGACAACAGGTGGAAATTAGTGGCAATTAGCAAGAGTGGAGTGGTTCTGCAGTTGGGGACCACAGACCACTTCTCAGTACCTATGCTTTCTGGCTGATGTTTTGATCACTTTTGAATGTTGGTGGTGCTTTCACACTCGTGGTAGCATGAGGCGGACAACCCACACTAGTGGCTCAGGTAGTGCAGCTCATCCAGGATGGCACATCAATGCGGGCTGTGGCAAGAATGTTTGCTGTGTCTGTCAGTGTTGTGTCCAGAGGCTGGAGGCGCTACCAGGATACAAGAGGGCAACAACCCAGCAGCAGGACCACTACCTCTGCCTTTGTGTAAGGAGGAACAGGAGGAGCACAGCCAGAGCCCTGCAAAATGACCTCCAGCAGGCCACAAATGTGCATGTGTCTGCACAAACGGTTAGAAACTGACTCCATGAGGATGGTATGAGGGCCCGATGTCCACAGATAGGGGTTGTGCTCACAGCCCAACACCGTGCAGGACGCTTGGCATTTGCCAGAGAACACCAGGATTAACAAATTCGCCACTGGTGCCCTGTGCTCTTCACAGATGAAAGCAGGTCCACACTGAGCACATGTGACAGATGTGACAGAGTCTGGAGATGCTGTGGAGAGCGATCTGCTGCCTGCAACATCCTTCAGCATGACCGGTTTGGCAGTGGGTCAGTAATGGTGTGGGGTGGCATTTCTTTAGAAGGCCACAGAGCCCTCCATGTGCTCGCCAGAGGTACCCTGACTGCCATTAGGTACAGAGATGAGATCCTCATACCTCTTGTGAGACCATATGCTGGTGCGGTTGGCCCTGGGTTCTTCCTAATGCAGGACAATGCTAGACCTCATGTGGCTGGAGTGTGTCAGCAGTTCTGACCGGCCTATAAAACCAGTAAATCAGGGGCCTGATTGACACTGGCCTGGTCCTATCACATTGTTAAACACTAACCCTTTTTGCTTTGGTCCTGGCTGCATATTGAATTTGGCAAAAAAAAGTTTTGTTTCCTAAGGCGTGCGGAGCAATGTAGGATAAACATAACTTTATCTGTTAGGATCTTCTGAGATGGTAAGAAAACGTAACGGCGGTGCAGATACACTGGGAGAAAAAAAGAAACTTTGTCAAATGTGCCAAAATTACAGACATGATGACTGGTGGTGACGGTGACAGTGGTTTTGGCAGTGGCATTCACAGTGAGCAGGAACATGTAGTAGAACCAGTGGTAAGCTGGACTGCTTTTAGGCTACTAAATTTCCTAACAGACAGACCCCAATCAGTCAAGAGTTGCCAACCACACATCCAGGACCAGAACTGTAAGCACAGGGACCCCACAGGGTTCTGTGCTGAGCCCCCTGCTGTACACACTCTTTGCATGTGACTGCATGGCCACATAGAACAACACAGGTTGTATCAAGTTTGCTGATGATAGTACAGTCATTGGGCTGATCACTGGTGAGGATAAGATGGCGTACAGGAGGGAGGTGGCAGATCTAGTGGCCTAGTTATAACAACAACAATCTATCCCTTAATGAGGACAAGACCAAGGAGATGATTGTTAACCCAAGGGGAAGGGAGAGCTGCAGGTTACACTATTGAACTCCTGCTGACTGTAAGACCACAACTCACAGCAGTTTCTTCAGTTCACAGCGTGGATCCTTCAGTAGATCAGAAAGCAGCTTCACTCCTGATTCTCCTGGGTGATTATAGGTCAGATCCAGTTCTCTCAGATGGGAGGGGTTTGATTTCAAAGCTGAAGCCAGAGAAGAACAGCCTTCTTGTGTAACCATACATCCAGACAATCTGCCGAAAGGAGAGAAAGAGGGACAGGCAAAATGTACACACAACCAAAACCAGCTGCAGAACAAAAAAACAACAAAAGAACAAATTAACTATCAACACTCTGCCAAAACAAACTGAAAGGAACCAAAGCAAAGGAGAAATGGAGTAAATTACATGAACACAATCAAAATACATACAGCTGCATGAATTATGGGGCATCTTACAGAATATATTTCCTGCTGACCAGATAATACACTATTCGGCTTACATTCCACAGAAAGTGGAAAAAATATCACTTTGTAAGACCTAAAAAAATTATTGGTCAAATGAGGACAGTCTTTTTAAACATTCCAAAACAAAACTAAGAGATATGCTACTATGTCTGCACTTCCTGAGAAAGAAAAGGAATACTAATCTCTTTAAATTAATAATTTATAATATAAATCACAGAAGATTCACCTGAGTTTCTCCAGTTTACAGTGAGAATTCTTCAGTCCAGCAGAGAGCAGCTTCACTCCTGAATCCTGCAGGTCATTGTTACTGAGGTCCAGCTCTTTCAGGGATGAGTTTACTGATTGTAGAGCAGAGCATAGAGCTTTACAAGAGCTCTTTGTGAAAAAACAGTCAGAAAGTCTGCAGATATAATAGAAGAAAACAAATACTGCATATAAAATAAACCAGAAGATATGCAACTTGGAGTAGACATAACAAGTTTCTTTACTGGTGTTCAAAGTGTGCCCAATCCCTGATGTTCCTCTGAAGTCCAGAATGTACAGTATCTATATAGGGTGTAGGTTTCTGTATCATAACAAGTTATGCTGTAAACAAGTATCTCCACAGTTTATGAATTAGCTTTTAACCTTAATCATTACAATTGTTTAAGCCTAATAAAATATTTTCTGAGCCATGGGACAGTGGGGTAAAAGTACCAAATTCTCCTATAAATATTTAGTGCAGAAAAGGTAGGACTTCTCACAAAATTGAAACATGCAAGCACCAGCAACTACAGAAAAGATCTGTTGTTTCATTTTAAAATATTAAAAGCACTTTCTACACAAACTCAAACACACAAATGCCCACAGCCAATCAGTTTAGTTCATACTATACTGACATGCCAAACGTCATGGTACAGCAGAATGTAAATTAGTCATGAAGTGTAACCTCAAGGAACGGCTTGGGAATGTCCAGACCTGTATAAGTTATGAGGTGTTTTCTCTTGAGTGAGTTATTAACACTAGTCAGCACACTCAAGGCAAGGCTATGTGAGTTATCTGAGTTTGATCGAGGTCTGATAGTGATCACTAGGTAGTGATAGTGAATGTGAGGTTAACATCTACGAATCATCTATAATGGACCATCCAAATAAAGTAATACTGGTACTTTTTATTGGTTCTTTACCTTGGTAAATGGTTATTAACACAATGCATTTGATTTTCCCTTAGTTTTACTATAATTGTGTGTAATTGCACCTCCCAGCTAGGTCTCCATCATCATGTGAGGCGTCTACCACCTGCTGCAGTGTGCTAAATGCAGACTGAGGAGAACACTGACTGCAAATTGAACATGAACAAGTTAACAGATGCATTACTCTGAGTGATGGAGAAGAATTTCTAGCTAATGACAGTAGCATCACTGGGGAACTGGGGAACTCTCCTAAGAATGGGCCAATGCTGACAGTTTCTCCCCCAAAATATCTAAATTAAATAGAATGTTTTGTGAAATGCGTTTTGTCTAATTTTCCTAACTTACTCTAATAGAAAATGAAAATATATAAAATACAATTCAATATATCCCAGTGACAAATATTGCAAATCTGACAAAACTGGTGAAGCTGTGTTAGTGCAACCCTGTTTGCTGCAACACTAAAATCTAGAGGTGTGTTTTATAAATCTGGCCTAGTAAGACCACAACTCACAGTAGTTTCTTCAGTTTACACAGTGGATCCTTCAGTAGATCAGAAAGCAGCTTCACTCCTAACTCTCCTGGGTGATTATAGGTCAGATCCAGTTCTCTCAGGTGGGAGGGGTTTAATTTCAGAGCTGAAGCCAGAGAAGAACAGCCTTCTTCTGTAACCATACAACCAGATAATCTGCAGGAAAGAATGAAAATTGGGGACAGGTGTGTGAATTTACACAGAACTAAAACCAGCTGTAGAATAAAAAAAATAAACACCAAATTTAAAAGAATTTACATCAACACTCTGACAAAACATACTGAAAGGAACCAAAGCAGAAAGCATGTTCCTCTGGGCAGTTATGGACAAAGGAGAAATTGAGAAAATTACATTAACACAATTAAAATACATACAGCTGCACACAGCACATTATGGGGAATCTCACAGAAAATAATTTGTTTTAGGCTGCAGAAGAACTTTATAATGGGGTGGGGGAAACTGGTACAGTATGAAAATTGTAGTGTGCAGATTTTATACTTGTGGTGGTAGAACAACAAGTGTTTTCAAAGCAACAGTTAAGTCATCCAAAACAAAGAGGTATGCTTCTATGTCTGCACCTCCTGAGAAAGAATAAGGAATACTAATCTCTTTAAATATACACCTTAAAATTAATCATTTATAATGTAAATCATAGAATATTGACCTGAGTTTTTCCAGTTTACAGTGTGAACTCTTCAGTCCAGCAGAGAGCAGCTCCACTCCTGAATCCTGCATGTCATTGTTACTGAGGTCCAGCTCTTTCAGGGAGGAGTTTACTGATTGTAGAGCAGAGCATAGAGCTTTACATGAGTTGTTGGTGAGAGAGCATCCAGAAAGCCTGCAAACGCAATAGAAACAATAAACAAATAATATATAAAATGGGCCAAATATGCAACCTAAAAAAAGAAAAGTCATTCTACTAGTGTTCAAAATGTGCCTAATCCCTGATCCCTGAACACTGAAGTCCAGAATGTACAGTGCCAATATGGGGGTGGCAGAGGTGTAGGTTTTAAACTGGCTTTAACCTTAAGGGCACAATCTGCTTTCATGCTGTCTAAATATCATCTTCCTAGATCATCAAGATTTGTACTGATATATTACATAAGATTTCTACAGATTTTAACCATGTGAAATTTACTAGATACTCAGATATTTTGATTGTCTGGCTTAGCACAGCACAAAAACAACGCTTATTAACGGTTAATCAGAATCTGTATTGTTCTCTGAGAGCCTAGTGCAGCTTTTAATACAGTCAACCACATATAGCAGCACACATACCCATTAAGAACATTACTATCTTTGAACTTAAATTCTTTGAAGATAAAATAGCATATTATCTTTTTGAATATCCTAAACAATTAATTTGCTTGCTACTACAAATTTCCTGTTATTTTCAACCAATCAGAGAACTGTAAACTAAAATATGGGTATGCATGTGTTTACATATGCTGATGGCCATTTTGAAAGCGGTCTGAAAACTTTGATCAAAAGAACGTAGTCCTGTAAACTGACATTTTTTAGGTGATTTTAACTTCAAGTTTGGGTGACACTACTTTTTACTAAAGAGGGATAAATGTTTTAAACTATGCATAGCATTATTTGGATGTGGTAAATAGTTTGGAGTTAAATCTTTTTAGAGAGATAGCACAGCTGCAGTACATAGTTAGCATACTAGTCATATATGATTTTGTGCTACACCAATATATTACAACCCAGGCATTACTGGCAAGAATCCAAAATGTTCCAAAATGCCAAAAGTTCCAAAATGTTCAGTTTATTAATGATCGATAGTTGTAGATTACTCAGTGTGACATAAATAAGAAAGTAAATTAATCTTTAAAATAATTTAAGCCTAATAACATTTAAATATTTAGCATACAAAGGGTAGGACTTTTCACAAAATTGAAACATGCAAGTACCAGCAACTACAGACATTTTCTAACTGCAAATACATTCTTAAATAATAAAAGCACTTTCTACACAAACTCAAACAATTCCACATCCCATTAAATGCAGCCAATCCATCTAGCTAATATTACACTGACATGCCAAATGTCATGAGACAGCAGAATGTAAATGTCCAGTCCTGTATATGTTATGAGATGTTCTCTCGTGAGTGAGGTTGAACACTGGCCAATTATCGGAGTTCAATCGAGGCCTGACAGTGGGTGCCAATCCACAGGGTTTTGTGTGTACCAGGAATACATCACAGAATGCCTTACTATACACAGTAGACAGCGCAGTTGGTGGTACTGACTGGCAGGGTCTGGCTAAAACTGTCCATGCAAACAGAAAAGCAACTCTGGCAGAAATCCCCACATTAGAATAGTAAATAAATGATTAAAACTGCAATGGATTAACTAGGTGGCCGGATTAAGAAATTCCATTAATTTAGCTGTGATTCAGACTTCACATTTTCACATCTGTTCTGTCACTTATAACAAACAAATAATACTAGTTAAAAATATTGTTTACAACTGTAATTTCTGTTTTAGAAATAAAATATTTTATATTTATTAATAAATATCATTGATATTAATTTTCATATTGTATTTAATCGAAATGAAATAAGGCTGCTAATTCATACATTATTTCTAAAAAATAAAAATAAAAAGACATATTTTCAGATTTAATCAAACCATAACTCACTCCGTAAAACACTTATTGTTAGTCAGTTACTAACAATGTTTTCATTGTGTTCTTGCCAGACTGTCACTTTGGATTGGTCAGCTGTTTTCCTGTCTTTCTGTGTCTTAAAAGTGTGTGCAAGATATGCTAACATTTGCACACAAGAAGTTGTACCAACTACCACACGAAATAAGTAAGTGAAAGGACGCCTAAGTAAGTCTTATGCCTTCTGCAAAGAGAGAGTGGGGAGGGCAGTCTTGCTGTGACTTTTATGTACCATTAAACCCTTAATAAATATACAAACTCTGACTAAAATAAACAGGACAAAATGCTGTTCTTGAAAATGACTTGTGATATTCTAACTAAAATGAGGTCAAAGTTTTTACTCAATCATCAATATTCAAATACATATATGAATGCAGATGTTGTGTTAATGTAGATAAAACACTCACACAGCTCTTCTGCAGGCAGTCACAGCTGGGATCAGTCTCTCATAACCCTCCTCTGATGTGTTATATTTCTTTAGGTCCAGCTCCTCCAGCACCTCATCTGAGGTCAGAAGCATGCAGGCTAGTGCTGAACACTGTCCAGGAGAGAGCTTCACTTCTGAGTGTTTCTCTGAGTTTAGATACTCCTGAATCTCTCTGGAGAGAGACTGGTCCTTCATTTCATACAGGCAGAGAAACAGATTGATGGATCTCTCAGTAGTAAGAGAACTGTGATGTTCTGGATCATCTCCTTTGATTAAGTTATTGATGTACTCTGTAGTTTCCTCTGAGTGTGTGTGTGTGTGTGACAGTAGACCCTGTAAGAGTCTCTGATTGGACTCCAGTGAGATGCCCAGTAAGAAACGAAGGAAAAGATCCAAGTGTCCAGTCTGACTTTCTACAGCTTTATTCACAGCTCCTATCAGCAGCTCATCCAGTGGAACATTTTCTCTGTATCGCGGTTTATATAACAGCAGCTCATCCAGAGGAACATTTTGTCTATACTGTGGTATAAAACACTGCAGTTCCTTCATGTTCTTGCTTTCATAGCAGTGAAACACATAAACAGCAGCCAGGAACTCCTGAAAGCTCAGATGAACAAAGCAGTAGACCTTCCTCTGGTAAAGCACACATTCCTCCCTAAAGATCTCAGTGAAAACCCCAGAATACACTGAGGCCTCAGTGACGTCAATACCGCTCTCTCTCAGGTCCTCTTCATAGAACATCACATTGCCCTTCATCAGCTGTTTGAAAGCCAATTCAGCCAGTTTCAGAAGCATAGTTCGATTGGATTCCAACAGTTTCTGTGGGTCTCTCTCATCTTTCTCCTCATACTTCTGGTTCTTCATGTTGGTCTGAGTGATCAGGAAGTGGGAGTACATTTCAGTCAGAGTTTTAGGGATTTCTGAGTGATGATGTTTGATGAGTCTCTGAAGCACAGTGGCTGAGATCCAGCAGAAGACGGGAATGTGGCACATGATGTGGAGGCTCCTTGCTGTCTTAATGTGGGAAATGATTTTCTGGGCTTGGTCTTGGTCACTGATCCTCTTCCTGAAGTACTCCTCCTTCTGTGAGTCATTAAATCCCTGGATTTCCGTCACACGGTTGATGTGTTTAGGAAGGATCTGATTGGCTGCTGCTGGTCGGCAGGTTATCCAGATTAGAGCAGAGGGAAGCAGCTCTCCTTTGATGAGGTTGGTCATCAACACACCCACTGATGATGTCATGGTGATGTCAGATACTTTCTCACACTCCTCAAAGTTCAGTGGAATTCTGCTTTCATCCAGACCATCAAATATGAACACAGCTTTGAGCTCCTCATAGATATTTGGATCCAGGTCTTTAATCTCAGGATGGAAGTCAAACAGAAGTCCATGAAGACTGTACTGATGGTCTTTAATCAAGTTCAGCTCCCGGAACGGAAGAACAAACATGAAATCTACATCCTGATTGGCTTTTCCTTCAGCCCAGTCCAGAATGAACTTCTGCACAGAGACAGTTTTTCCAATTCCAGCAATGCCTTTAGTCAGCACACTTCTGAGAGCTGGACCTTTAGGATGTAGAGGTTTAAATATGTCTGAGTAGTTGATTGGAGTATCTTCTCTGTGTCTCCTAGGTATTTTCTCCATCTGTAGAACCTCATGTTCTTCATTCACTCCTTCACTCTCTCCCTCTATGATGTAGAGCTGTGTATAAATCCTGTTCAGGAGGGTTTTATTCTTTTCTGTTTTGATTCCCTCAAATAAGCTCTCGTACTTCTTCTTCATGCTGCTTTTGTGTCTGTTTATGACTCTGTGCAGGACATCGTCCACTGATTGCTGAGAATCCTGCTGCAGGGGTACAGTTCCCCCCACCAGTGTGTGTGTGCATGGTGCTGTGTCTGTGGAGCTCTGCCTGATAGGAGGTCAAATAGAAACACAAACATCAAAAATATAACATCAAACAAAACCAATTTAAATAGCTGAACACAGCTTTTAGAACAAGAGCTTTCTCCAAATTTAACATAGCATGCCACTCTTAATGGCAACAGCAATCTCAGAATTATTCAACCCCCTAAAAAGAATCTCTCATAAAAGCACATATATGCAAGACAAACAGAAACTGCTGATGTAACACATCCTTAGAATTATAGCGTTTTAGCATTAATACCATATAGCCAGTGACTGGACGTACTAGACTGTCCTGCTGAGGTTTTAAGTCATAACCATATGTGTGTGTGTGTGTGTGTGTATTATGTGAAGTAAGGTTATATTGCTTAATTACTCATCAGTGTTTCACTGAAAGACAAAAACTCACTCTGGGTCAGAAAGCGCAGCTCCATTACTGAAATTAGGATAATCGATGCATTGGTCACTCTGCACACAGCTGGGTTCTCCTCGTCCACTGCTGAAACCAATAGGTTGCTCGATGGACCATTTACTCTTCATAGACACACAGCTGGGTTCTTTTCCTCCACTGTTGTATGCAGGAGATTCTGTAATAGACCAGTCACTCTTCATAGACACACAGCTAGGCTCTCCAACAGTTTCTCCACTGTTGTATGCAGGAGGTTCTGTAATGGACCAGTGTCTCTTCATAGACACACAGCTGGTTTCTGGAGGTTCTGCAGGCTTTCCCCTGAGGGCAGTTGATCTACAATGAGAGTAAAGTATTTAGTAAATACCTTCTTAAGTCTGCGTGTAAGAGACAGTATTTACTTCTCTGAGTGCTGATCGATCCTTGCACACCTTGGGTCAGATGTTCCGCATCCACTGCTGGACTGATGAAGCTCCATTGTAGAGTGTTTGCTCTCCATGCACAATCACGGTCTGCTCCACTTCTTTAAGCTTTAAGCTTTAGGCAATTACCTCAGGACATCTAAACCACACTTCAACACAATCTAAAGACAACATTCTATTAACTACATTCTACCTTCACAAATGTTTCAGCATGATAGATTTAACTGGTCAACACAACTTATCCATGACTTCTTTCATAATTGACTACATTATAAAAATGTTTTATATGCTGAACTCTGTTGCTTCACTAACAATATAGTGAAAAAGCTAATAGCAAGTGGATCCACATGGTTACTCCTTAATTTATGTGCTAACACATCACAATACGTTCTAAGCTGAACCGTGACCCGGACAGTGCTTCAGCCTCACTGCAGTGAACATCTCAGTTGTGTGAATGGCTAATTCAGGATGGGCTTTACTGCATTCATCTACAATTCATGTGAAAAACACACACACACACAAGACCTTCAGCATAAGAGTCAGTAGTGCAGTGGGGTATTTACAAGTGTATGTGATCTATTGTATTTGCCACACAAAGAAATTTGCTTAAAATAATGGCTACATAGAGTCATTAGATTTGGTTAATATCCAGTCATGCCCAAAGTGTAATCAGTCAATGTAAAAGTCTAGATTACAGACAGAATGTAATAGCAACTTTAATAGCAAATGCATTTAGTAGCTAATAGAGCAACAGATTTAAGGAACTTCCATACCAATGGTTAATAAAGGCTGGTGCATACTCACTGCAGATGCAAGGCCTCATTATGTAATTAATAAAAGGGCCACAAACACAAAGGCATCATCCAAATATTAAAACAACGAATTGATCACCTATTGACAAACAACTTCAACAGAAGCTCCTCCTCTTTACTGATAAACACCAACCAGCTCAATGGTGATTAGATAAATAATTAGAATGCTTATTGTTTTATATACTAATATAAAAAATAGTTATTCGAACTGAAGAATCAGGACTGAGTTAATCAGTAATTCAGTATTAAATAAGTGTAGAGTTTCAGCACTTCAGTAAACAGCAGTTCAGAAACACCTTAGAAACAATGATCAATAACACTGAGTGACTGAGTCATAAAATGAGTGCTAGAGTGAAAAATGAGTGATTCACTCTCTTTGGAGTGCTGGATATCACTGCCTGGAACAAAACACTTGTCAAACTGGTCTTCTGGGTCACACAGTGTTACCGCACCTTGTTTCTATTTTTTCTATGTTATTTCAGCTCCTGTCTGAAGATTCAGACTCCAACTCTGGACAATAACACACATAACTCACATCAGAAACATCAGACTGGACACTGAAACATAAGACATTTCACATTGTACTGATCCACCTTTATACTGAAACACACACACACACACACACACACACACAAACACTTTAGCTAAGAAACACCTTGACATATACTTGACTGTGTAAAGTTTGAGTGTCTGTCCTGTTGGAGTGTGTAAATCTACTTGATACTGAATCACTAACAGAGAGAAACACATCACTACAGTCACATCATAGGCAAACTGAGAGCACTGTTACCTTTTCTGAAGCTCCTCTCTTCAGCCAGAAAGTCCGACTTCCTCCACCTTTAGTGAAACCGAAACTGTGGGATAAGATGTGGCTCGTTTTGGGGTGTTTCTGCCTTTCTGGGTTGTGCAGGAGCGCCCCCAACAGGACTGCTGTGCAGTGTTGCGAGGTGAATTAGCAGAACATTCTATGTTTCTATATTTAGGTGATTTCTTCACTGAGGGGTCCCAGGGTTTTAAATTCAGGTCATAAACTCATGTTAGAAATACTTTTTTTTTTTTTTACTATTTTAATATAAATAACTGAATAAATAATAAATAAATGTAATTAAATATATTATTTACAAAATATTATTTTACAAATATTATTAGTGTAAAATATTATTCAACATCAATATAAATTAAAATGTTTCTAAGGGACTGGGCAGTTCTTTTAACAGAACTTTTATTCATCAATCCTCCCACCCACCACCACCCATAACAGACCAGCGGCACACCTTCCTACCACTGCTACCTGTTTAATGACCATGTTAAAACCTAAATGGACTTTTAACTATCTGCCACTATTAATATCACCACTATTAACTATCTGTTGTATCTGGTTTGGTAATTTTATCAATAATGTTTAAATAGTTCTGACCAAAGGAGGATGGGTCGGGTCCCCTTGTGAGTCTTGGTTCCTCCCAAGGTTTCTTCTTCCAGCTCTAAGGGAGGTTCTCCTTGCCACTGTTGCCATTGGCTTGCTCACTGGGGGTCTTTGATTCTTCATGTCTTAGGTTATTTCTTTTTTTGTCTCTGTCTTTTGTTAATTACTAATTATGTAAAGCAGCTTTGTGACGACAACAGTTGTAAAAAGCTATACAAATAAATTTGACTTGACATGACTTGATTATTTCAGTTCCAGTTAAAACAACTATTAAGTAAAAGTGTTCTTTTCCTGTTCTGAAAAACCTCTTTAAAAGACTCCAAAACTGAATCTAATGTCAGAGAGTTTATTGAGTCCACTTTTACCGCTATAATTACAGCTTCCATTCCTTCTGTTTCTCTGTAGAAACCTGCAGGAAATCTTTTCCACACCTCCAAGGTTCAGTCATCTGAACATTTTAATGCCTCTCACACAACAAACTCATTGATATGGAGGTCTGGACTCTGGGGTAGTCAATATATTGTTCTAGGAACAGCAGATGAACTCTTCTGATTATGGCTTAAACTCTTGTGATGGAGTTTCATTTTCAGAAGAATCTTTAGTTCCATACTAAACAGTTCAGAAGAGCTCCAGCTTAAACTGCAGGAGTAATATAGATCTAAAGATCTGAGGAGAACAGGATCTAAACACCCCTGCTTTGGTTCCTCTACATTTATCTTTAGAATGAATCAAGTTGAATTAATTAATTTTTTTAAAGAGAGAATGTTAAATTATTTAAGGTCATTGATTATTAAAATGACCACACTGGTATTGCAGAGATTTAAAAGCTCTAATATGTAGGAAAAAATTACTTTGGCAGAGAAATGACTAATGGCTTTACAGAGTTGAGCTGCTGTGATCGGTGTGAATGTCTTGGTCCGGGCAGTACGCTGACTCCCCCTACTGGCTGCTGTAGAGACTGCACAACACTTCAGCACAATCCACCATTTGATTTGTAATTATTTAGTTAAATATATTGAATGCATAAATGTTGATCAGAGAATTAAAGCATGCTTTATTGGAGTGCACTGATGCTTTTTTACGCCCCTACTAGCCCTACTGCTCCATCTTATATCTCACCTCCCTCCTCTGACAATTAGCCTGAATGCGGTTGCTCAGCCATGGAAAACCTATTCCATGAAGTGCTCTATGCACTGTTCTTTAGCTAATCTGAAGGCCACTTGAAGTTTGAAGGTCTGTAGCAATTGACTCTGCAGAAAGTTGCCGACCTCTCTGCACAATTTTCCTCAGCATCAGCTAACCCTGCTGTCATTTTACTTGGCCTACCACTTCGTGTCTGAGATGCTGTCTTTCCCAATCGCCTCCACTTAATTATAATACCACTGACCATTGACAGTGGGATATTTAGTAATGAGAAAAACATTCACGACTGAACTTGTTACACAGGTGGCGTCCTATCAAGGTACCAAGCTGGGATTCACTAAGCTCCCTTTCTTTCACAAATATGTGTAGTAGCAGTCTGCATGTCTCTGTGTTCTGTGCTATTTTATACACCTGTGGCCATTGAATTTGGTTGGAAACCTGAATTTAATGATTTGGATGGGTAAGTGAAAATTTTGGCAATATAGTGTATATTAATTATATATGAGCTCAGTGTTGGTCATCATCAATGCTTTACTTTAAAGCATGCAAACATTGTAAACATTGTATCCGGCCATCACCCATGCCACATCCCTTCTAGTGTGACATATGCTGAACGCCTCTTTGATTTGTGTAGGACTATAAGAGAGTTGAATGTGTGTAAAACTGAAACATATTACTACTATTAAATCCAATCCAAAATACAAGGCTTCTGTAGACTGAAACAAACTGAGAAAAATAGTTTTAATTTCAGGTCATACAAAATGATATTTCAGCATTACCACTAAGAAAATAGTTTATTATCTAGACACCAGTGTGTGTACTATGTCAATCATGTCTATGTAGCAGTGCTGCCCAGACCGAAATGGTTTCTATATACATTCCGTCCTGTTTGATGTCAGAGTGTGGAAGTATATCTCTCTTAGTGTTTGTTGTTTTTGTTCCTGCTCCTTTTTTCCTTCCTTTCTGCATATTGTCTGGTTGCATGGTTACAGTAGAAGGCTGTTCTTCTTTAGCTTCAGCTCTGAAATCCAACCACTTCCATCTGAAATAACTTAATCTCACCTATAATTACCAAAGAATGTCTATAGTGAAAGTGAAAGTGAAAGTGCTCTTTGACCCACTGGAGGAACCACGCTGTAAACTGTAGAAACTGCTGTGAGTTGTGACGTTATTCAGATTCAGTAAACACCGCCAGATTTGCATGGAAAAGAGAAAATATGTTGAGCTGACACGTCTTCTCATTCATGTCAGTAACAGTTATTGCAACTGCCTGCACCAAACCATAATGTCTGACTGTGATGGTTTGGTACACATACACACACTGTTACACCCCTAGTATAAACCCACATTCTCTTCCAGGCAGGTTCTCTGGGGTTCTGACAGGTTTAAAGCTCTTCATTACTGATCTAACAGTGAATTTGGGCGTTTTCAGAGATATAGCTGTTTTGTCTCTGTCAGATTTTTAAAAGTCAGCTCTGATCATGTGTGTGTTCTCTAATCCTCTCTGTGAAGTGCTGGTATTCTTTAAGGACACATTGGTTAAAAAAACAGTACTGTATTTGAAAGGTTCTGCTTTGCTCAGCTTGAGCATCACAACAATCAGCACAGCTGGAATTGAGGTTTTTGAGAGGGATTTTTATCTAGGAGCACATTAATGCAGAATTCAATATTGTGTATTTTACCACAATTAAGCTTTACTTATTTATTTGATACAACAATGATGTTTGTTTACCACATTGCAGTGAATCAGTCATAGAGATGCATTAAATACATTTTCACCACTTATTGATGAACTGATGTAATAACCAAAATTACAGTCAGTGACCACACATCATTCCCATTATTGTGAAATGGAAATGATGTTGAAAGCATTGCAGGGTTGAAGTGGTTTGGTTACAACTTCTAATTTAAAAAGTTCAAAAATTGATGCTAATGCCTCACAACCCACTTTGGCAAACCCACACTGCGCCTCAGTGTTTGCCAACTACTCATACTAGATTGCTCACAGGTAATTACATGAAATCTATTTCTTTAGGTGTCAGCTAAACTGGTTTATTCTTGAGCCATTTTGGGAGGATGTTGGGTAGCTGCTGCATTGGCGTTGTACCTGTTCATGGGTGGAACAATCATCACCACTTTAACACCTTCTAACTCAACCACCATTGTGTCAGCTGCTGTCTTCCTCCCCTGACCATGACTGTTCTGTACTGCTAAATCTCCTGCAAGATATCTCAGCAGCTGAGAGGAGGCATTACGAGGGCTGTGTAAGGGCCCAGCGTGTATTTCATGAAGGCTCAGAAGCTGGCCAGCTCACTGGCTCTTGTTTTGTTGATGCTTGCAGCTTGCTAGCTGCCTATACACACCATGGACACCATTTACATTTTACAATCAGAGAAGCCATGTTCCTCTTTTTGTTTTCTGTGTTGGTGTTTTTCTGTCACATACAATGTGGTCAGTCCTGTAGCGTATGCTTTCAAGACACCAAACACGAAGGAAGCAAGCAAATTGGTCTGGAGCAAGACTCTACCATGTCACTGAGGACAGTAAAAAAGATCAGAGCAACCAGACAGGAGGAGTGTAAAAAATGCAAACGGCTGCAAAACTGTAACGACTCTAGAGTTAAGGTGGAATTGCTTTGAGGAGAACTGCAAAATGAAATTAGGTATAAGCTACTATCTTAGACCAACACACTGCTACCATATATCAGTTTGCAAAGACAAAACTGTTTTAACCCCTTAAAGCAGAAAGGCTTATCATACACTAAGGTGTATTACTTAGTAACTACAGGGACTTCTGTACAAACTAGTGGAGCAATTCTTTGGTAGGAAACATTTTTGGCTTATTTTACCTTCTGATGATATAAGCTTACTGTGCCTCAGTAAATACTAAATTAGGACTGGCTGGTCACCTGTTAAAATCTATTAACATGACATCTGAATCATGACTTATGCTGCTTCAGTAAGAGCAAAATTACCTTCCGTTAGTATTGCGTCCATATAACTTAGATTTGGAGTATAGTATGCTTGAAGAATGTGACATGTCAAGAACACGTTAAAAAAAAAAAAGAAATAAATTGCAATATTAATGAATGTTTTAGACATGAGAACCCCCTCCGGAGAGGACAGAGGACAGTGTTTTTTTGTGTTCAAAAGATATGATTTCAGTGAACCTGGCAGAGTTCATCAATGATCCTGAGTAGATCAGCAGCCCTGTTTCCCCACATTACTCAGTTTCACTGCAGTGCTAAGAATTAAATTGCAATATTAATGAATTTTTTAGACATGAGAACCACCTCCGGAGAGGACAGAGGACAGTGTTTTTTTGTGTTCAAAAGATATGATTTTAGTGAAGAAATCCTAGAAAATAGCTAAGAATGATCCACCACCCAAATAACACCTGCTCTGGTAGTCAGTCCTGTAATGTCAGTGGGCTCCCATGTGACCACCTTGTTTATCTTTTAGATCTCCTTAATCTCTACCTATATACTTATTACATAGGGTGTTTCTAATGCTATTATTGTGTGAGTTTGGTATTGCTGCTCCCCGACTGGGACCTGAGTACCTCATTTTGTTCTCTGTTTAGAACTGTAGTAAACAAACTCTAATTCTAATCTCTGGCCAAATTACAGGTGTTTATCTCAGTGGAAATCAATGACCAAATCTTCCACATATAACATTTTTCTGCACATGCTGCAGCTTCTTGTAGCTATTTATTGTGCCATTACTTTTGCACACAACATTTATTTGCAGATGGAGCAAAAATATTTTACTTAGCAGTAGCATTGTCTAGCAAATAATGCAGTAATTATGCTTTAAAAGCAGTGTGCTCAACGTAGATAATGTGAAGAAATACCAAACTTTTCATTAGACATATGCATATACAGCAGGTGAAAGAAGTATGAAACACATGACCAATTTTCGAAGTAAATATTGTTCTATAGGTGCTATTGACATGTAATTCTCACCAGATGTAGGTAACAACCCATGCAATCCACACATGCAAAGAAATCAAACCATATATGTTCCTATATTAAGCAATGTGTAATAATGAAAAATGACACAGGGAGTATTGAACACATGAAGACAGAAGTGCAAAAAGCCATGGAATGTCACAACACCAGCTAAAATCTATCAGTGATTAGAAAACAGTCCTGCCACATAGTGCAAATTAATATTAGCTGCTTCAACCGATGGCCTATAAAAAGGTGACTCGTGAGCAAGATGCCTCAGGATGAGTAAAACCTGTGAGCTCTCTCAAGACCTTCACAACCTTACTGCTGCAAAACAGTGATGGCAACGGTTCCAGAAAAAAAAAAAAAAAAAAAAAAAAAAAAAGAATTATCAAATGAGTTCCAGTCCAAAGGCTGAGGGGCAACTGTGGGGCCGCCTTTATGTCCATAGAGCAACCAGCTTCCTCTTCCCTCAGTCCATAAAAATGTGCAAATTAGGTTGCGAAGGTCTTGTTTATTAAACAATTATTAATAAACAAACTTGGTGTTAATGTCCAGGCTGGGTAAGGTTCCCACTGTTGACATGCCGGACCATAACAAGTTTAGTGAGTTTCATCATCATTTATGTTTTTGTAATATACATTTTTGTATTATTATTATTATTATTTCTATTCATTGTAAATATTGTTATACCTAGGCTATTTAAATATATATTTCTCATATTTCTGGCAGCTGGCATTGCAATAAAATGCTAGGCCACTATTAGTTCATGTTAACAGTTATGTATTTTTATGACTTGAAGCAAATATTAAACACTTTATTAACAAAGGGTTCCATGAGCATTATTGTGACATACAACCCTAGTTCAGAGTCTGGTAGACTGAATCCGATTGGTTGGCTGTGGATAACAGACATTGGTAGACAGACTGATTGTTGGTGGGGTCTAGATTCTGATGGGTGGCGTTTTCTCTTGTTTGGGAAGGTGGCAGATTTGGATCATTTTCATAATCTGTCTGAAAAAAATTTAAGTTTTAAATAAATCTTGTTTATCAAAAAGAAATTATATCACAAAAGTAATTTGATCAACATCAATGTGATGTTATATTTACCTCTGTGGATGACTTTGGCATTCTTTCTGGACCCTCTGGGAAATTGTTGGGAGCTGTCCAGAATATAACAATAGTTGAAATGTATTTATTTGATAATTGTCCATATTCAAAACTGTAGTGTGTAACTGTTTGGTAATGCCATTGGTTTTATTTGGAGTATTGAAATGTTAAAGTAGGGGTTAAAGTAATGACTGTTACTAACAGGAGGTCTTTTTTTAAATATCATTTGACTTCAGATGATTGGAAGTAAAGACAAAGATGCAGTGGAGTACTTTGAGTATGTAGCTTTTTACCATTGTATCAAACTCCAAATTTGGTCCAAATTACATGCATTTATTCTAATTTGAAATCAGTGGATAAATTCTCTGATACTGAACCATGAGATCTAAACCATTGTGTGAACTGAACTGTAACTTCTGTGTACTGTTACACTCCTGATATGTAATCCAGCTAGTTATCCAGATTACATAACGTACATAGTCATGTGAAATTAGATATGAAAAAATGGAAATCTGTGTTTAAGATATTTAAAAATATAAGCAGTTGATCTTTATCTGAACAATATTTAGGTAATATAATTAAACACAGACTTAAATTAAATGCATTTTGAAATTATCTGAAAAATCTACCTAAAAAAATAGTCAAATTAGAATCAGGAGCAGAACACCAGCTGCAGATGATGGGAAAATGGATTCTGGAGGAGTCTGTCTTATTTAAACATCACACATTTAGTCTGGTCTGCCCTTGATGGTTGAAGTGAGTGGTGAAGATCACCATGGCCAGATCTGAAGAGCTCTCTAAGGCCTTCAGAAAGAAGGTTGTAGATGCAGAGGATGTATAGAAAAGGCTGCTACAATCCTCACATCCTACAACTGGCTGTTCTAAAAGGACAAAGACCCCAAACACACACCGAGCTCCACCTCCACTTCTTATATTAAAATATTTGTAACATTTTGAGCGCTACATGAATATCTCCCCATGCGTACCACAAATTTCGAGTTACTCATTAATTTGCGAGGGAGTTTGCAGGATATGAAGGTTTTGGGAAATTCTAACATTCTAATGTTAGTTATCTAAATACCTAGCCCAAGATTCTCCAGTTACAGTACCAGTCCCTTGTGCAGCATCTCCTTCTCATACAATCCTCAGAGCTTTTCCCAAATAACTGGTTTCCAGGTCACCAGTACCTGTACTGGCTCCTAGTTGTCTGTTCTTTTGTTGTCTGTGTTGCTCCAGTGCCAGCTCCCCACATCACTAGAAAGCACAGCTGTTGCCTGCCATCCTCTGTCCAGCCTCCAATTTAGCCACTGTTACAGTGTCAAGTCTAGTGTACTGCTCAGTACAATGTCCGTGCTCCCGTTTAGTCTCTTGTTCTGTCCCAAGTCTTGGGTCTCACCTATAGTCTAATTCTAGGTCTGTTTCCTTGTCCCTGACCTCTCCTATGGGCCAGCTTATTGGGTGTGTTCTTTTGTGTGCTTTGGGAACTCCTCAATAAGGGAAGTATATCTGTACCATTTAGCCCAGCCATGCCCCTTTCTTTGGGTCCTCGAGTCACGACACTAGTCACGTGATATCGGTGAAGGCTGTGTTGTGTTGCTCATGATGAGGGCCAGCTGGTTTAACCGCAAAGACATGAAGAGACACTGTTACTCACTACTCCCTTCACAGTTCCCAGTCCCCTTCGAGCTGAATGCTTTTACTCCCTATGGTTTGGAGTCTCAGTTCAAATATCCATGTATTTGGTGAATTTCATTATTTGGGGTGTGTGTGCGTGTGTGTGTGTGTGTGTGTGTGTGTGTGTGTGTGTGTGTGTGCCCTGTGTTTAGAGTTTAGGTTTGGAACAGTTTTGTTTACCACTGGCTGTTATAGCGGCAATATTATACCACATTGATTTTTGTCATAACAAATCTAGATTAAACCTGTAGTGTGTGTGTGTGTGTGTGTGTGTGTGTGTGTGTGGTGTTACCATGTGTCTTGTTTCTGTTCCAACAAGTGAATATGAAGAATAAAAGAGTCCAATCAGGAGCAGCAGAATCACACACACAACAGTGATCGGAGTAGAAGCTGGAAATGCTGGAGGTAGAGAAACATAACAAATAGTGACTCGATAATCAAATTATTAGAAGTATCTGATATTGCTGACAATGTCTGAGTGAAACTACATGTTTTGTTAGAATATCAGGGCAAAGAACAAGAAGTAAGAGATCAGTTCAGAGGCTGTGAGATCTTTGCTTACTTAGCTCATTCAATCTACCTGTAATCTAACACTGCTTTTTAAGTTCTCCCTGAAAACTGTATAAGCTGTATAAGTATAAGCTGACCATAATGGTCCATCAGTATGACCAGCTTGACCAAACTGATCAACCAGCTTTACTTAACTAGTCAGCCATTATGACCAGCTTAACAATCATCTCAGTTAAATTGTTCATGCTGATAGACCTGGTAGTTCATGGAAATGAAAACATGCTGCTCAACAGCTAAACTGGGTAATACACCCCTAGAACCAGTTTTTTTATTTGACCTTGTGGTCAAACAGCATTGCTGGGCTATGCTCAGCTAGTTTTGACCTGTGAGGGACAGATTCACATCCTCTATCAGAACCACAGTGAGAATATGTCTGAAGTCTAATGTTATGGGGTATGTACTCACCAGAAACTGTTAGATTGATCTGTTGGAAATAAACTTTGTATCCACTTCAGACTTCCAGTCAGACTCAGCCGCACACCAGTATTCACCAAAGTCTTCCACAGTCAGATTGTTGATGGTCACAGTAAAGGTCAGCTGTTCATCATCACACACTTTTCTATCCACTTTCCACTCTGTTTAACATATGCTTTAGGGTTACAGCGAGCAGATTTCTCTCTCTTGCAGAGAAACTTGAACTCAGTCCTGTGGGATTGTGGGTATTTGCAGCTGAAGTTCACATCTTCTCCTATTCGACCAATCACACTGATGCTCTTCTCATACAGTGGATCTGTTAGTCATTCAAGTGAAACAAAATATAAACAATTAGATGAAAACTGGGACTGTGAGTGGTCAGTAGACTAGTGCATACAGTGGCATGCAAAATGGAATTCAGTCAAACTTTCTGTAAATAAATGTTTAGAAGATGAACTGATCTCTAAAAGGCTTTTTGATGAAAAGATAAAACATTATTTCAATGCTTCAACGTAAGATTATGGTGTTATTTTTGTTTTGTACAAAGTAAAAAAAAAAAGTATTTTTTTTGGAAGTCCATTTTTAGGTACACATTTTCTCAGTTTGTAATATAACTAAGAACATTACTTCTGATTTGGTTCAAATTCAGCTTAAAGTAGACGCTATTTTGGGATCACATGCAGCCCTAATATAGCCATGAAAATGTCATAAACAAACCCAAATTAGTCTTTCTAAACACAATTGATAAAAAAGACTTATATACTGACATCTTGAAAAAGAAATTATTGCTTTTGATGACACCAGCGAAGGGCCGCAGCATTTAATTTAGACAAATAGGGATGTCGTTTTCTAGAAAGATGTTTTCCACAACTTGAGCTTTTCAAATTTTTACTTCTAGGGCACTTGTAAAAACCATCTAGGTATCATTGGATGCTCAAGATTTGAAAGGAAAAAGTAGTATAGTGTCATCTCCAGTGTTTTGTACTTCATATATGCACTTGATTTTGACACATTGCCCTACTAAAAGCATCACCTTATTTCTCCAGAAAATGCAGGAAGTACATGTGCAGAGTTACACAACAGGCAACACAACTCAAATTACTGAATATTAATAAATATCATGCCCCTATTAGGAATTAATAGAAAAAAACCTTTTTGGGATTGAACTAAAGAACCTATCAGCAATTGTGTGTATGTAAACTTAGATACTGCTCATAAAATTCAGTGGCAATCAAGAGATAAATGTATGAAGTAAGAGCTACAACCAGTTAAAATAAAATTGCCACGATGCCAACTACACATCGACTCCCAACTTCAGAGGTTTATGTTTTGCAACATGTCTTTCTATCTGTATATTAAAAGAAAATCTTGTTGCTTCACTGTAGCTGATGCTAACTATAGCTGATGACATTTGGGCTTACAACTAGGTGCAGTGTTGGGAGATACTCACCTTCCTTTATCTCCAGATAGCACTGCTGTTATCAAACACTGAGAACCTTCCTGTATTACTCCACTTATCTTCTGTCTTGATCAGCTCAGTACAGCCTGACCGTGAAACCCTACAGATGTACTTTGGGTTTGATTGTAGCTTTGGCTGATATTTGCACTTAATGAGGACACTTCCTCCTGAATATCCTGTCACATTCCAATAAGCTTCACCACCTCCTAAATAAAGAGAAATGTCCATTAATCAAAGCCTTGATTTGACACCACCAATGCTGAAGATCAGTGTAGAAGTGTATTTTCTTACCTGAAATCAGGCAGAGGGTGAAGATGAGGAGGAGCTTCATTTTGAGCTTATTCAGACTCTCACATCCACACAAGCTCAACTCCACTACAGACAGTCAGCAGAGCTCCTCCAATTTCTACCCCAACTCTGTCTCTGCCTGACTGTTTGTGCTGCAACTTCAGCTGCGTCTTTACCACAAAGTTATGACACTTCCTTTTTTTTAACATATATAGAACTAAAGACGTCACTCTAAGATAATTAAGATGTGAAATGTGTAAAGTGGAAAAAGTAAGAGTAAGGTGAAGCCTATATATATTTATGGTTCTATATTGTTGCCCAATTTATATTGTTCTCTTACTTCTGTTTTCTTGGTATTATTACTATTTTTCTGCCATATTTTGCTGGCTAACATGATGTTATCTACAATAAATAGAATAATCATTTAAAAGCTGCTTTCTGTGTTTTCTCCTATATTAAAAACATTACAATATGACAAATATTAAAAAATCTATGAAATTGGTAAGCTGGCATATATTTTTTCACTGAACTTTGCCTTAAGTTGGTTAATAATTAGTGCCACACCATTGAACTTGTCGCTTATTCGCTCTGTCTGCAGCATAGGTTTGCTATTGATTGAGCTATTAAATCAATATTTAATTAATTTAAATTAAAGTTGACTAAATTCTCTGCTGTTTACTGAATTACATCCTTTTAGGAGCTGTACTTTTAGACCACCGTCCAAAAAAAGGGCACCTCAAATTGATCCTTTCCAAAGAGGTAAACACTTCTAAAGAGGTACACATTGCGCCCGTCACAAATTCACCGAATCACGCATGACAAATTACATGACTCCTGAACTCTATCCATGTTCACGGTCACCAGAGTTTGCCATTTTTTTCAATCATGACTTTTGTCTTTCCCTTTGAACATTCTGCCAGTGTTTTGGATTTGGGTTTCGGACTTACTGCTTTTACTTTGACTATGTTTTTGCCTTGCCCCTTTTGATTTAGTTTGCCTGTGATGTTTGCTCTGCTTTTTATTCTGGAATTGGGCAAGACTGCACTAGGCCCTGTCCTAACTAGTAGTAGTTTTTGTAGTCATACAGTTTAGTTTATATTCTGGAATTGATCCTGGCCTGTATTGTGACTATGAACTTGGATTATGGACACACTAGTAAAGCCACTGTTGGGCCCTTGAGCAAGGCCCTTTACCCTCTCTGCTCCCCGGGCGCTGGAGTTGTTCACTACCAGATGGGTTAAATGCGGAGGACACTTTTCACTGTACAGTCCACACTGTACAGTGACAAATACGTGACAAATACGTGAAAACGAGCGTACGAGTTGCTCACTACCGGAGCTCCTGAACCTGAGCACGCTAAAACCGCAAAGCCAAGAGATCGCCGCCGAGATTGCCGCAGATCTGCAGTAGCCCCCAAACTGACCCTGAGAATAATACTGCCTAGCTAGTTAGCTTGCTATGCTCAACTAGCTACGGCCAGAAGAATCCTCTAGATACAGACGGACTCACAGACTAGACCGGTGAACACCGAGTACCCAAGGTTAGGTGAGTATCCTGAGTGCATTGGTTGCACTAAGACTAATTCTCTGCCACCGGCAGCTGACACTAGCCCTACTTATGCAGAGCATGAACGACCACCGAGGAATCGAGGAACCCTAGCTTGCTGGGACATGACCGTTGAAGACGCGAGGGCACAGCACCAGTGGAGAGGCGAACCTCCCGGGGGCGACCACACGGCCCGGGGACCAGCCTACGCCCATGAAGACCCCGCCTCTGTGCGGGGCC
This sequence comes from Salminus brasiliensis, assembly GCF_030463535.1. Classification (NCBI taxonomy): domain Eukaryota; kingdom Metazoa; phylum Chordata; class Actinopteri; order Characiformes; family Bryconidae; genus Salminus; species Salminus brasiliensis. Next base: position 35,842,965 of record NC_132888.1, on the reverse strand, counting down.
AATACCCTGATTGGCCGGCACCCAGGAGCGCCCCTCGGGACCATACCCCTCCAGGACCCTGAAGCACTGCTTCCGGCCCCCACGCCTCCGTGAACCCAGCCCTTGGCTGACCGCTTAAATGGGGGTCCCCTTGCTTCTGCAGGCCCTGGCGACATTTCCTCTGGGGTGACCACATCCCGGGACCCAGGCCCCACAGGCTTAGCTGAAAAACATGAATCAAACACATCTGCGGTGAAAACATGAACACGTCTATGACCCTGAAACCAAAAACCAAACGAAGACCACCACTTAACTTCTTGTCTAGACATCTTACGCCAGAATCCATTGCGGCCCTCCCCCCGGGGGGCGATGATGATCCGTGCCCCAAGCAGGCGCAATCCTAGGGGCCGCAGACTCCATGGCCGACGCAGTGTACTGCTGCGGAGGGCGTCTTAGTAGACGCCAGTGCCGATGTGGAGGACGCAGGGACCAACGCGAAGGGCGCGGTCTCCAAAGGGGCCGACGTGGAGGGCGCCGTAGCCATCGAAGGGGCCGACGAGCATCTTCTTCGCAGGGGCCAGGGCAGCAGGCCCCGCTATTGTTGGACCTTGGGCAGCTGGTACAGCTCGCTTTGGGGCAGTTCTGGGTACCACCACCGGACCAGACCTTAAACCTGGGGCAGCTGGCCCTGCTTGCCTGACAGGGGGCGCAGAAGCCACTGCCCAGACATGAACAGAGGCGGACGGGGCCGCTGACGTGGCCCATTAGGGCGCGCTGGGTGCCGACGTGACCCAACTGGCGGGCTCGAGCGCCGCCTTGATGTGATCCGGGGCCGCAGCTAAGGAGCAGGACTCCAGTGCATAGTTGGCCACCGACCTGCTGCCCTGCTCCAGCCACAGCAACAGGTCACCCGGCGTGAGCCCCCCTCGAGAACGCTTGAAGTGCTTCAGGTACCCCGAGAAGGGCTCCACGCTAAGCTGGTGGCTATGGCCCAATCCAGAGCTTCTCCAGCGAGACGGGATACAAGAAAGGCAACCTTCGCCTGGTCAGTGCTGGTTCCTTGACTACATAAATAAATCGAGCACTAAAACAAGAACCCCTTGCAAAGCTCTGGATTGTCTGAATACGTATCCGGAATGTCCATCGGATACGGACTAGTGACTTGGCTGGGAGAAACAATCGGCTTCGTGAGCCTCTGGATGTCACCCACTAGTTGGGCAACTAGCTGCCGTTGGTTCGCCTGTTGCTGCCTCAGGCGACCAACGGCCTCAGAAACACTCTGTAGAGAGTGCTGCTGCTGCCCCAAGACTTGTCCTTGGGCGCGAGCAGCTAGATCTCTGGCATCCATCCCCGCTGTTCGGGGGTATTCGGCCGAGAATTCTGTCATGATCCACTCGGTCTGACAATGACGGGAGAACACTCGCAGGGGATGAACCAAAGCAAGGAGTTTATTGATAAATCATAAACAAAACAGAAACGCAGCAACAATTACAAGGGATAAGAAATAACTTAACAAAACCATGACAAACAATACTGGGCAAAACAAAAGAACACACCTGGGGCTGGCGAGGCTCTAGGGCTGTGCTAGCTGCCGGGGCTGAGCCAATACCACTACTCTAAAACAAACTTCCAAGCCGAGCCTGGGGAAACTATGAACAAAGACATAAAGAGTAGCACTAGTCAGGCGCGTTGAACTTACAAGACTAGAGGGCGTGAGGAGTCAGCCGCCAAACCTAGACGACTGATACGGTCCGACAGTGAGGAGAGCTAACTGCTGAAACGAGCTGGAGAGTCGCTCACTCCCAGAGCTCCTGGACCCAAGCTTTAATTAGCTTTCCCTGCTAAGCTAGCTAGGTTGAAAGAGTCCTCTGTATGAGGATGGACTCTACAGACTAGACCGGTGAACACTGAGTACCTAAGGTTAGCGGAGTATCCTGAGTGCATTGGTTGCACTAAGAGTAATTCTTGGCCACCGGCAGCTGACACTAGCCCTACTTAAATACACCAGCCCACAGGTGTAACACATTAACCAAACAAAGAATAGTCACATGACAAACATAATCAGAAACCAAAATGGCGACGAGGGGTGTCAACCCAAAAGTCCCTTTCAACATAAAAGTCCTTCACTTGACTAAACAACTTGACATGATTCATTAACATAGAGTTCATTTTCGCCTGTAAGCCGCGGCCCGGGACCGCCTTTAGGGCGGGTGCGGCGGCGCGGGCGTGACAGTGTTTTCCAATATTAAAAACAAATATAAAAAAAAATGAAAAGGGGGCATATACTTTTTTTTACTGCACTGTTATTTAAGCTGGTTTCTAATCAGTGCCATTCCAACAAACCTGCAGCTCTTTCATTCTGTCTGCATCAAACAGATAGTCGTCAAAACAAACCCAAAAAAACAAAAAATGGGCACCTCTGAACTGATCATTGTCACCTAGACTGCAATTATGACCTACTCACAATTTGAAAAGAGCTCAGGAACATTTTAGTTTACTACATAGATGTCATTTTTGTACTTTTAAGTATACTACTAGTTTCCATGTAGGTATTATTGTTTTATGTATTTAAAATATACCTTTATCTCCACCTTAAATACACCGGAAGTTAACTATTATAAACGTTACCAGTGAATCATATATGCACATCTTGCTGAAATAAACCCGCACTGACTAGTACGATGCTGGTTTTGCTGGTGAGCAATGTTTGTTGTGTTTTAAAACACATTTCTGTTGGAGGCCAGCATCTTAACAATGTTAAGATTTGTTTGAAAAGGGAAAGTTGAACAGTTGTCTTTTTCATGTTATTGTTCCTCTATTTCATTGCAAGTTAAAGTTGACATTATGTTTTCAACCAATGAGTTCAGCTTAATTATAACCATGGCATCATGACTTCATTTCATATATTCGTAATTACTCTAAAACACAATTGACAGAAAGTACCAAAAAAGCATTCATTTATTTTAGTAATGCATTTCAAAAAGACAAAAAACTGCAAAAAAAATAGATTGTATATTTTTGTTATAAGTGGGCTTGTTGTTCAACTTTTTGGCAGCACATGCAATGACAAAAATATTAAATATCAGCAGAGCTCCTGAAACTTTTAACTCTGTTTCCGCCCATCTTTGCTGCATCTTCAGTGGTGTCTTTACCACAAAGTTATGACACTTCCTTTTTATTCACACATATGGAGCTAAACATGTCTCTGCATGAAAATGAAGATGTGAACAGTGGAACAAGAAAGAGTACAGATACTTCAAATAAACTCGATCGATTAACATCAAACTGTCATCAGAATGAAATCTGTTGCTGTTGTTACTCCAAAAAAAATAATATATGTGTGTGTGTGTGTGTGTGTGTGTGTGTATGTGTGTGTGTGGGTGTGTGTGTGTTTATGTGTTCTTTTTCTTCAGTTGTTGTTGTCATTTTTCTGCCGTATTTTGCTGGATATAAATAAATGGAATGACCATTTGAAAGCTGCACTGTACTATTTTCTTTTATATTAAACAAATACAATTATGAAAAATGAAAACAAATCTATTAAATTGGTAGGGAGGCATATACTGCACTGTACTGTAAGTTGGTTCCTAATCAGTGCCATGCCATCAAACCTGCAGCTCCAATTTGGTAAGAAAATTCTAATTCCAATTCTAAAGAAGGGGATATTGTGCCCTTTGAGGGCTCAGAAGACCTGAAGGGTTCCCCACTGGCCTATGGTAATACTGCTACCCTTCACATGCCAAACTGGGGTTTGATTCCCTGCCTGGGCAAGTACACACCACACTAAACCAATAGGATTCCTTGGGCCAGACTGCTACTGCTATGGTTGTTTATCTGTGTAATATGATTCAAAACACTACTATCAGACTTTATAAGTTTATGAATGCACTTTAAAGTACACTCCCTGTAATAAGTACTAGTTGTACAGTTAAAATTATTTTAAATGATCTTAAATTATCTAAATTATCACTTTATTTTTGCACTTCAAAATATATTACCTGTTGCCATTTAGGTATTATTGTTTATATATTATAAATCATTTTTTGTAAAAGAATATTGTATGTAATGTCAAAACATGAGATCCTAACTTAAATCAAAATTTAAATTAAAAACAAAAACACATATGCACGTTTTTCCCTCTAGCACAGTTGTGTTTTAAATATATTTTTGCTGGTTTCTGTTGGAGATCAGCATCTTGTCTGTTTATTTAAATACAAAGTTAGATAGGCTGATAGAGATTGCAGATTGATAGGCAGATTATTTTTAAAAAGTAAACTCATTAAACAGACCTGTACAAAAATGATGGTAACCCTGAAAATAATGTGACCAAAGGGACACATTATCAAGGTGTGTCCAGAAATTTAAGATCCATGGGACTGTAGCCAACCTCCCTGGACATGGCTGCAGGAGGAAAATTGATGACAAATCAAAGAGACGGATAACACGAATGGTAACAAAAGAGCCCAGAAAAACTTCTAAAGAGATTAAAGGTACCTCATTGAACTTCAAGCTCAAGGAACATCAGATCGCACCATCTGTCATTGTTTGAGCCAAAGTGGACTTCATGGGAGACAACCAAGGAGGACATCATTGTTGAAAACAAATCATAAAAAAGCCAGACAGGAATTTGCCAAACTACATGTTTACAGGCCCCAAAACGTCTGGGAGAATGTCCTATGGACAGATGAGACAAAAATTGAACTTTTTTTGCCAAGGCACATCAGCTCTATGTTCACAAATGAAGCATATCAAAAAAAAGAACACTGTCCCTACTGTGAAACATGGAGGAGGCTCTGTTATGTTCTGGGGCTGCTTTGCTGCATCTGGCAAAGGGTGTTCCCAAACCAGGCTGTGATGTTTCCTGTGGCGATGCTTTTGATAGTTCCGCAGCTGCTGAAGTCCTTTAGGGGTCTGGGGGCTCCAGTGCTGAGGGTGAGGGTGGGACAGGGACAATGATGGATTGTGGAAAGATCCAAGAGAAACAAAAAAAAAATGTGTAAATACAAGAGTGAGTTTTTTGACTAGAATTGTTTTATTTGGCTAAAATTTCACTTTGATGGTCCAAGATGGTTATTATTATTTTATGATCGTCATGACCTAAACACTCCTGATATGTGTAGTCAGTGCGCAACTGTAATTCCTAAGACTACATATTGAAGAACTAAAAACCATTATTAACATTATTATTTAGCATATTATGGGCTGGATAGTATGAACAATGTACCCTGCCCCCCCTGCAGAAAACAGCAGCCTGGCCAGCTCAAGCTGGTGCAGCTGGTTAACCAGCTTAGCTCTTGACCAGCATGTGAGGTTAAAGGGTTTAGCTGATCAAGCAGCATGACCTACTTGACTAAACTTGTTGACCAGAATGGCAATGATGACTATGCTGGTCGATTGAGGAAACTGATGAGACAAGCTTTTATAAACTAGTCTACCAGTATGACCAGCATAATGAGCAACCTGGTCAAGTTGGTCATGTTAAACTCAAATGAAAAAAAAAGGTGCTATGCTGGTCAAGAGCTGAGCTTAGATGATCTGAAACCACTTACCGGCAGAAGCTGGTTTTGATCTGGGCTTTCCACTTGGACTATTTCACTGTGTGTGTGTGATCACATGGACTATTTCACTGTGTGTGTGTGATCACATTCATCTGGTGAATCATTCACACTGGACTAGGGTCAAATTTCCTGTAATAATAGTTTCTGCGCGACACACAGGGATGGGCTCGCTATATGTGTTATGTGCTAACTGAAAGTAGAAATAAAAGACAGACTGAGGTGAATGTAAATATTGCTGAACAATTTCAGACAAATTCAGAGACTTCAAATTTAGCAGAATTCACTAATAGGCGGCCTGTGGTCTGTTTTCCGTCCAAATATTCCTACCCTGAAAAAAACTCTATCTATCTATATATTGAATCTATAATTCAATTTCATGCATCAAGCAGTCTGACAACATACTGATACACTGCACCATTCCAAAGTTTGGTAGTATGGAGCAGGATAGCCATGACCAGGTGGATAGGTAAAGCTTAACTTTTAACTGTAAACCAATTGATATCCAGGTTTTTACCAGTAGAGATGGGAAAGTGATTTTCCACTGTACGTGTGGTATCATAAAGGATAATAATAACACATATCTATCTCAGTAAATCATGTGAGGGTTAGAACAGTGTAAACTGATTGATATTTAGATTACTCATCTAGTCTTTACATGTTCTTTATTACAGTAGTTTATTATAGTGATCAGCCAAAGTAAATAAGTTTCAGCACTTAAATACTGGAGTAAATACTGTCTCTGACACTCAGACTAAAGAAAGTGTTTACTAAACACATTTCTCTCATTGTAGATCAGCTGCTCTCAATGGAAAGCCTGTAGAACCTCCAAACCCCAACTGTGTATCTCTGAAGAGTGAAGTGGCTATCAGCGAGCCTCCTTATTTCAGCAGTGGAGGAGAAGAACCCAGCTGTGTATATTTGAAGAGTGACCAATTAATGGAGTATCCTCCTCATTTCAGCAGTGGAAGAGGAAAACCCAGCTGTGTGTCTTTGAAAAGTGACTGATTAATTGAGTATCCTCCTCATTTCAGCAGTGGAAGAGGAGAACACAGCTGTGTGTCTTTGTTAAAGTGAAGCGGCTATCAGTGAGCCTCCTGATTTCAGGAGTGGAGTACGAGAACCCAGCTGTGTATCTTTGAAGAGTGACCGATCAATGGAGTATCCTCCTCATCTCAACAGTGGAAGAGGAGAACCCAGCTGTGTGTCTATGAAGAGTGACCGATCAATGGAGTATCCTCCTCATTTCAACAGTGGAAGAGGAGAACCCAGCTGTGTGTCTATGAAGAGTGACCGATCAATGGAGTATCCTCCTCATTTCAACAGTGGAAGAGGAGAACCCAGCTGTGTGTCTATGAAGAATGACTGGTCCACTGTGAACCCTCCTGGTTTCAGATGTGGAGCTGCACTGTCTGATCCTGGGTGTGTTTTGTGTTTAGATACACACACACACACACACACACACACACATACACACACACACACACACACACACACAGTTGTTCACAAGTTCAATGACTAACTTTAAACATCAGAAGGACAGTCCAGCAGGTCACTATCTTGGTGGCACTCATATTTATTAATAATCTGTGGAGGTTTATGGACATGAAGAAGGGAATATTCATGAGTAAAAATACACAAATGTATTTGAGCCAATCAATGACTTAATATTTACAATTTCCATATGTACAAAATTATAAACTAGTGCATATTAATACTGTAAATCAGTTGAAGAATATTTATCATTATGCATTTTTAGAACTAGATCACAAGTCAGCCAGACTTTAAACTGCCTCTACATTACCACTTGTGAAAACTAGGGATGACAATTTTTCTGAAAAAATTCAGAGAGAATAGAAATCATGGAACACTAACTGTTGGACCACTGCAATGATTTTGGTCTCCTGTCAGTGATGGATGGAGCAAAGTGGGACTGATAGTAGATGGACTACAGTCTTTAACTGTACACCCATATAGTGCAGTTATATTGGACAGTGTTTCTGAAAACATGGCCAGTGAGTGTATATATGATGTAGGTGAACCCAAACTGGACACTAAGCCTGGCTCTGAACTGGACTCTGATGTTTGTGTTACTGTGTTTGACCCCTTTAGGCAGAGCTTCACAAAAGCTACACCACACACACACACTCTGGTGGAGGAAACTGGACCCCTGCAGCAGGATTCTCACCAACCAGTGGATGATGTCCTACACAGAGTCCTAAAGAGACACAAAAGCAGCATGAAGAAGAAGTACAAGAGCTTATTTGAGGAATCAAAACAAAAGAGAATAGAACCCTCCTTAACAGGATTTACACACAGCTCTACATCATAGAGGGAGAAAGTGAAGGAGTGAATGAAGAACATGAGGTTCTACAGATGGAGAAAACACCCAGGAGACACAGAGAAGACACTCCAATCAACTGCTCAGACATCTTTAAACCTCTACAGGATCCCAAATATGAAGAACATCAAGATGATGGACAAAATGTCCAAAAGCTCAGAAATGTGCTGACTAAAGGCATTGCTGGAATTGGAAAAACTGTCTCTGTGCAGAAGTTCATTCTGGACTGGGCAGAGGGAAAAGCCAATCAGGATGTAGATTTCATGTTTGTTCTTACGTTCCGGGAGCTAAACCTGATTAAAGACCAAACAGATCCCTTCTACACACATCAGCCGTGTGACGGAAATCCAGGAATTTAATGACCCACAGAAGGAGGAGTACTTCAGGAAGAGGATCAGTGACCAAGACCAAGCCCAGAAAATCATCTCCCACATTAAGACAGTACGGAGCCTCCACATCATGTGTCACATTCCTGTCTTCTGCTGGATCTCAGCCACTGTGCTTCAGAGACTCATCAAACAACATCACTCAGAAATCCCTAAAACTTTGACTGAAATGTACTCCCACTTCCTGATCACTCAGACCAACATGAAAAACCAGAAGTATGAGGAAAAAGATGAGAGAGACCCACAGAAACTGCTGGAATCCAACAGAACCGAGCTTTTGAAACTGGCTGAACTGGCTTTCAAACAGCTGGTGAAGGGCAATGTGATGTTCTATGAAGAGGACCTGAGAGAGAGCGGTATTGACGTCACTGAGGCCTCAGTGTATTCTGGGGTTTTCACTGAGATCTTTAGGGAGGAGTGTGTGCTTTACCAGAGGAAGGTCTACTGCTTTGTTCATCTGAGCTTTCAGGAGTTCCTGGCTGCTGTTTTTGTGTTTCACTGCTACCAACTGAAGCTCTTTAAAGCAAAAAATATAGAGAGGTCTGAGAATGTTTCATTGGATGATCTGCTGAAGGGAGCAGTAGATAAAGCTGTAAAGAGTCAGAATGGACACCTGGATCTTTTTCTCCGTTTCCTGCTGGGCATCTCAGTGGAGTCTAATCAGAGACTCTTACAGGGTCTACTGACACATATGCACATACACTCAGAGAAAACTAAAGAATACATCAAGTGCATAATCAAAGGAGATCGCATATCTCTTTCTACTGAGAGATCCATCAATCTGTTCCTCTGTCTGTCTGAAATGAAGGACTAGCCTGCATGCGTCTGACCTCAGAGGAGGTGCTTGAGGAGCTGGACCTGATGAAATACAATACATCAGAGGAGGGTTATAAGAGCTGTGTGCCCAGCTGTGACTGTCTGCAGAAGAGTTGTGTGAGTATTGTATCTACATAAACACAATCTCTACATTTGTTCATTAATCTACATTTATATTACATCTACACTTACTGAATTGATTAGTTATGTCTGTACACCATCTTGCAGTCATCTAATCAGGAAATTATGTGGCAGTAGTGCAGGGTTTAAAACAGACAAGTATCTCCTAATAATGTTCAAATTTACTGTCTGATGTCAAATAAAATCAAATCAAAAGTTCATTGTCAAATCACATTATTACAGATGAGTTAAACACTTACAGGTGAGTAAAAAACTTAGGAGCAAAGTCCTTTACAGTAATAAAAATGCAAATTTATAAAATACAGAATAAATATGTTATTACATGTTATTGTACAGGTTTAAAATTTAATCTTTGGAATGTTTACATTACTCTTTACATGTAGACATTCAAAGGAAAATAGCTATTGCAAATCAAGCATTATTTATTAAGTCCTTTATTAATTTATTACTGGATTACTGTCGGTTCAGTTCATTTTTACTGGAATAAACACCAGAGAAATTTACCCATACATCAGTGTATTGTAGAATTTACTCAACTGGTTGTATTAATTTAGATTTAAATATACTATAATATATAAATACATATACACACATGGACAAAATTGTTGGTACCCCTCGGTTAATAAAAGAAAAACCCACAACGGTCACAGAAATAACTTGAATCTGATAAAATAATAATATTAAATAAAAATTTTATAAAAAAAATGAACAAATGAAAATCCGACATTGATTTTGAACCATGCTTCAACAGAATTATTTTAAAAAGTAAACTCATGAAACAGGCATCGACAAAAATGATGGTACCCCTGAAAATAATGTGACCAAAGGGACATGGTAAATCAAGGTATGTCCACTAATTAGCATCACAGGTGTCTACAATCTTGTAATCAGTCAGTGGGCCTATATATAGGGCTACAGGTAGTCACTGTGCTGTTCGGTGACATGGTGTGTACCACACTCAACATGGACCAGAGGAAGCGAAGGGAAGAGTTTTCTCAGGAGATTAGAAAGAAAATTATAGACAAGCATTTTAAAGGTAAAGGCTATAAGACCATCTCAAAACAGCTTGATGTTCCTGTGACTACAGTTGCACATATTATTCAGAAATTTAAGATCCATGAGACTATAACCAACCTCCCTGGCCTTTGTGGTTGCAGGAGGAAAATTGATGACAAAGAGGCGGATAATACGAATGGTAACAAAAGAGCCCAGAAAAACTTCTAAAGAGATTAAAGGTGAACTTCAAGCTCAAGGGACATCAGTGTCAGATCACACCATCCATCATTGTTTGAGCCAAATTGGACTTTATGAGAGACAACCAAGATGGACACCATTGTTGAAAACAAATCATAAAAAAGCCAGACTGGAATTTGCCAAACTACATGTTGACAAGCCCCAAAGCTTCTGGGAGAATGTCCTATGGACAGATGAAAAGAGAAAAATTTAACTTTTTGCCAAGACACATCAGCTCTGTGTTCACAGATGGAAAAATGAAGCATATCAAGAAAAGAACTGAATCTGTGCAGGGTTCAATGAAATCTTAAGACTATCAAGGGATTCTAGAGAGAAATGTGCTGCTCAGTGTCAGAAAGCTTGGTCTCATTCACAGGTTATGGGTCTTGCAACAGGATAATGACCCAAAACACTAAACTACACCCAAGGAAAGAGGAAAACATTGGACTATTCGGAAGTAGCCTTCTATGAGCCCAGATCTTAATCCTATTGAGCATCTTTGAAAGGAGCTGAAACATGCCATCTGGAAAAGGCACCCTTCAAATCTGTGACAACTGGAGCAGTGGAGTGGAGTGGGCCAAAATACCCGCTGAGAGGTGCAGAAGTCTCATTGACAGTTACAGCATTGCAGTGATTGAACCTCAAAAGATTGTACAACAAAATATTAAGTTAAGGGTACCATCATTTCTGTCCAGACCTGTTTTATTAGTTTATTTAAAAAAAAAATCTATTGAAGCATTGTTAAAAAGCAATGTCTGAATTTCATTGGTTAATTTTCAAAGCATTTTTATTTATTATTACTTTTGTCAGATTCAAGTTATTTGTGAGTTTTTCTTTCATTAACCAACAATTTTGTCCACGTGTGTACTGGAAATATAGCCCAATATGATTTCAATTGGTCTTCAAAATATCCCCCCTACTCGAGAACTTTCATTTAAATCTTAGAGTAAAGAGACATGAGTTGGGGGAAACCATAGCAAAGTCAGAGGAGCACAAAAAAGTGGGTACCAGAACAAGGGACATCAGAAGAGACCAGATTGAGTCATAATCAGAAAGATGGTGCTAGTCCAGCAAGTGGAGTTAGTTCAGGAAGTCTTTACAATTGTTCTGATGTGGTTTTAGTATTTTTTTATTAGTTTTTTGTGTACTTAAATGCATGCAATCTGCATCAATGGAGGATTTCCATAATAAAATAATCAAGCTTAAGACATTGTTCAAAAGCGTTAAATTATTAAGATAATTTCTTTTAATGTCAAAGGGCTTCTCAGTCCAATTGAACAGAGCAAAATCCTTACAAAATTCTAAAAAGGTTCAGGGGCAGAATTTTACAAACTGATACTAGTTAGGAATGCAACGGAAGCACAAGGGATTCTTGTGACTGGGGATGATTTTTAAAAATTAAGATTATAATAATGTCACACTACTGGGTTTGCCTCCTGCCTCAGTTGACGCACCAGACTACAATACCCAAGATGCCTCTCTGTTGAATCGAGGTGTTGTTTTGAGCTTCCAGGAGCTGAAAGATAACTTTTTTAAATATTCAGGATTTTCTTTAGCTATTTCCAAATTAAAGACTTTATTGGCAAAACATTTCTATAGGACACCACAAGGGGCAGTGACCTTATTAACTTATTGATCTTTTACAAATGAAGACGACATGTATAGGAAATTTAAAAAGGAGGCAATACCCTAATAAGATTAAATCAAGATGGGAAGCAGAGGGTAATGTTACAGTAACAGAGGAGGAATGGGATATGATCTGCAGACAGCAGTGGGCAATACATTTTCTCCATCCTGGAGAGTCTTAAAAGCTTCATTACTCTGATCAGACTGTCTGCTGGAGGTCTTGTGGCAAAGCTGTGGCAAATCTCCTTCACATTTTCTGTAACTGTCCCTCTGTGGCTTCCTTTTGGAAGAAATATATTGGGTAAAACAAAATAAATATTTGTTAAAAGTGTTACTAGTGGTGTGTTGTGGCTCAAGTAGGATTCCCCAATGGTAAAGGAATAGGTTGATACAGATCATGATATAATACTATGGGGAAAATTACATTTATGCTAAGCCTTTGATGAAAAGTTTTATTGAAAACTCGACAAACCAGACACTCGCAGATATCAAAAAAGGAAACTTTATTTAACAGCAGGCAATCCAAAGAAACAGTCAGTGACACAGTCCAGGTCAAAACCAGCAGGGCAATCAGATGCATGGGAAAAGCATGAGCGTCAAGCAGAGATCAAAACCATAGGCAAACTAGATCAAACAACCAAACAGGATGGTTTTGCAAAAAAGAGAAAACAGTACACAGAAAACAGGTTGAAACACGGCAAAGACAATAGAGAGATAAACGCTTGATAAGCTCAGAATGATGACAATACTTTGCAAAGACTTAGAAGTAAAAATACAAAAGAGATGGAGTTATGTAATAATTGAAAGTTTGGGAAAAGGACCACGCCCAAACCCCTCCCCTTCATTACTACGTGCTATAAAACCTTTCCTCTCCCTTCTTGTTCTTGTGACGAAAACTTAAACCAAAGAAGCTGTGCCTGCCTTCTCAGTGTTTTGCTCTCCTTCGCCCTGGCTGCAATAGACCTCCTATTACCATCCTTCCTTTGCCCTCACCCTTAATCGTCCCCTCGCCCTCCCCCTTAATCGTCCCCTCGCCCTCCCTTAATCGTCCCCCTTGCCCTGCAATCATCCCATCCCTTCTCATTTGCATTTTAGGTCTCCCTACTGCTGCGCCCCTGCCATGCCTCCTGCTTGCGGGAACCGTTCTTGTCTCCGCGATTGTCTCCCCTTTGTGTTTCTCTCCACCCTCTCGAATTCTGGCGTCTCTTTGGGGTCTGCTAGGACGGCACATAATAATTTCAGTTCGTCTCCCCTTCGGCCGTAAGTCATCCAAGATATTTGAAACTGGGGCCCTCTGTTGGTTTCTGCTCCCTGTATAAAACCATAGTCCACCTAATCCACAGTTGGGACTTCCAAGCCCAGGATACCATCCACTCTGCTATTCCCATGCAAATGCTGCCAACCTACTGGACCAACTGGAAATCCTTCCAGAACTCTCCACCTTGCAACATTGCTTTTCCCTCAAACAACCTCTTCGTAACTATTGTCTTTATCACATCATCCAGCTCACAGCATTTCATCCGATTCCCACCTTGAAAGAGTACTTATGCCATCAATTTCACAAATTCATAACCATCTTACTTAATTTTTTCTCCAACCACCATGTTTGCTTCATAAAGAATTCAAAGTTAGAACATTTTCCACCTCAATGAGACCCCGTCACTTCAGACATTCTACTGCACTACTCACAGGCACTCTGCTCTGGTGACTTCTCAGTTACCATCTACCCCTATCTACCTTTAAATTATAATCTCAACCCAGTCCATACAAACCCCTTGTACAGCTTATCAATCAAGGCTTCTCGGATATCCAACCAAAAGACCCACTTTTGTCACAGAAGCAGGATCCACCATATCCCGCCAATCGTTCCACACTCACCTCACATTCTCTCTCTTAAGTTACACTCCAAATTATTTCTCAGGTCATTCTCAATGACCACAGGCTAAGGCAACTGTAAGCTGTAACTTTTGGGGTCTGGCTTCGAGTTCCATCCGCTCTAAGCTCCCCAGAACTCCAGCCCAAATTTCTCGAGTTTCTCTCAAGGTTATTTGTTATGTTTTTCCTTTTGCATTCAGTTTGAGAGCCTGAATTGCCAATTCATTCACTGAATATATGTTTGTGTTTATTTATGCAACAAAATCCCAATAAAAGGTAAATGACAAAACAAATAGAAAAACTAAAAGAAGCAAACTCAAACTTAAAGGCATGCCTTGACATTACAATTGACCTCTGACTGATGTGTCTATTTATCTGTCTGGTTAGGGTCATGGTTGAGTGAAAGGAGAGCTCTTCTAATATCTTTCAAAATCAAATATCCTTGATACATTTGTATATACAATGACAGATTCCCAACTTCAGATAATACAGATTTACTTGGTATGTGCCCTTGTATTCCCCCTGTTGTCCCCTGGGATGGGGTTATGGGTTAAGGACGTTTTAGACAAAGGAACAGGTGTGATGGCTCAAAAATACACATCTCAGAAGTCTGTCATATGTATTAATCACAAGAAGGAAGACATTGGGATTGAATGGATTGCTCCTAATCATGGTTACCATCTAGTACAGTGATGTGCCAGTTTTAATAGAGTATAGTAACTTGTCAGGAAAGTATTGAGAAACATCCTTCTTTGTGAGATGGCCAATGGCTCCTCTTGTCAAGGCAAAAATCTATGTAGCAAGGCAGAACATCCATTAAGGTGCTACGGAATGAGTACTAGCCTCTTTTTTATGTTCTTACTTAAGGGACCCAGTGCAAAAAGTGTTTGTGTCATCAGGTTGGGGCTGGATGTCTGGATTAACTTACAAACAACCTAAAATGTTTTATGAATGTAATCCAAGGTCCTCTGCTACACACTGGAAAAGTGTAGTGTGAGTAGGGTCTTTGGTGGGTGCAGTGTAACTGAGCAGAGGTTACAGTTCCAGTAAGTAAGTGCAGGGTGTGGAGTGTGTTTGTATGGGGTAGAGGTGTGATGAGACCAGTGAGAGAGCTTTGTGGTGGACTGGACTGATACTGAAAGAGGAAATTAATAAAGAAAAAATGTGATCCTAGTGATTTTGAGTATGGGGTAATTGTTGGTGTCAGGTGAGTTGGTTTGAGCATTTCCAGAACTGCTGATATCCTGTGATCTTCAGCTCAACAGTCCCCAGAGTTACTGAGAATAGAGGAATACAGAAAACATCATTAATGCAGAGGAAGTCCTGCAGGCGAAAACATCTCCCCAAGTCTTGATTGCCTACATCAGCAGAAGATCAGTTTCCACATCTATCAGCAAAGGACAGAAAACAAAACAAGAAACAAAACAAGAAAAATAACTTTATTTGAACTGATAAGTGCACTGACGTTACCAGTTAGCAACCAAAATGGCTTCTAATTCCTAGCTTGCCATTCCACCTTAAGTAGTGTACATTATATAGTGTACATTTCAACAGCGAAACATAACTGTTGCATCATTTAAGATGAAAGACGACAACTGCGGCCATGTTTTTAGTTTTTGTGTTCACCTATCCACACAGACATGCAACCTATCCACACATACTTTTTCTTTTCTTTTCTTTAATTAGTGCACGACATTGACCATGATTACACTATTAAAAGCAATAGAAGGGTTTTTATAGTGTCTTATTTCTTATTTATATGTTTATTATTTGTTTTGCAGACTTTCTGGCTGTTCTCTCACCACAAACTCCTGTGGAGCTCTCTGCTCTGTTCTATGGTCAGTAAACTCCTCCCTGAAAGAGCTGGACCTCAGTTACAATGACCTGCAGGATTCAGGAGTGGAGCTGCTCTCTGTTGGACTGAAGAGTTCCTACTGTAAACTGGAGACACTCAGGTCAATCTTCTGTGAATTGACTGGAAAACTGTTGAGAAATAAACTGAACTGACATCCCTCATTTAGTGTGTTTAGAAATCTGATCCTATCCTACACCTATCCTATCCTAATTCATTTTATTCTATTGTTTAAACCCTAAAACATTTGTCTTTTTAAACATATTTGAAATCTCATTTGAAAAGTACGGAGAGATGCAGGTAATATAACACATACAACTGAAGAAATATCTTTAGGACATACCTGACTTTTGGGAGAAGGACCACACCTCAAACTCCTCCTCTTGGCCCTCAAGCCCTTTACATAAACCCTGTTCTCAATCCAACTCTGTGTCGAACGAACATCACATCAAACTAACTTCTATGACAAGTTTGCCCAACTGCCGTGGGACCCCTGGAATGTGTCTATTTATTCTGTCCTCCTGACTTCCAATCACTCAAATGATGAGTGTAGAGGGAAAAGAGAAGAGGGCCCAGCACCGAACCTTGCAGGACACCCGCGGAGGCTTCTTGCACTATCAAACAGAACTTGCAGAGAACTTGGCAAGGTCATGGTGATGCCCATGGTGAGGCCCATTGAGCTTCAGTTGGTGTTCTGCCATTCATGAGGAAATGTCAGCCAGACATGCTGAGATGCAACTGGAGACCTGGATCTTTAAAGGTGGGAAGGAAAGCATTAGTTGGGTGTCATCAGCATAACAGTGATAAGAGAGGCCATGGAAGGTTATGACCTCACCAAGGGAATGAGTGTAGGAGGAAAAGAGAAGAGGGCCCAGCACTGATCCTTGCAGGACACCGGGGGAGAGATTACATGGAGTGGATGTGAACCCTCTATATTACCTGTTAAGAGCATCCTTCTATGTTTGATTCCAACCACTCCCAAGCAGATCCAGAGATGCAGAGGCTGGTGAGGACAGACAAGAGGATGTTGTGGTTAACCGTGTTGAAGGCTGCAGAGATATCCAGGAGAATCAGAACCGATGACAGTTTGGCTGATCTTGCCGCCCTTGAGCTTCTCAGTGACTGCTATGAGAGCAGTCTCCCTCTGAAGAAAGATGACTTTGCAGCAGTTACGTCAACTGAGAACTTAAAGAGGAGAGATTGGTAGGAGCGAAGATCCGATTCTATCTGGGATTTCCTCCATGTGTTGCCTGCTCTGTGTGTCGGAGGAATCTAGTTGAGGGAGAGGTCAATGGTGAGGGAGGGTGAGCTCCTCGACTGTCTTCCTGTGCTCTCTCCCCATGAGGCTTCAATAATTGCCTGCCTCTGAAGCAGGGTCTGTTTCTTCAGTCAGGTTGCCGGCAGTCAGGTGCATTTACTAAATACTGACTGGTAGGGGGTGAATATTTATGCAGTCACTTATTTTATGTTACATATTTTTATGTAATGTTATTTAATATTTAACTTTGTAGAAATATGTTTTCACTTTGACATTAATTAATTGTAAATTCAAAACACATTATATCAACTGTTGTCTATTCAAGTTAAAATATTCAAATTTGTTGGCCCCAAGGAATTGTCATATGAGCCCCACAAGGGTGTGCTATAGTGCTACTATGGATGAAACCATGGAGAAAGCTGTTCACTTGGTGTTTTAAGATTGAGATTAAAACAAGCATGTCAGGTCTACCAACTTGATATTTTTTCACAAACCCTTTTTCTTTAGCGCACAACATTGACCATGATTCCATTCATAAAAACAGTACAAGGGGAAAACATATAAGGGATTTTATAGGAAATGTAACTTTATAGTGTCTTAGTTCTTTTTATGCATTTATTATTTGTTTTGCAGACTTGCTGGCTGTTCTCTCACCACAAACTCCTGTGAAGCTCTCTGCTCCGTTCTACAATCAGTAAACTCTTCTCTGAAAGAGCTGGACCTCAGTAACAATGACCTGCAGGATTCAGGAGTGGAGCTGCTCTCTGCTAGACTGAAGAGTTCTCACTGTAAACTGGAGACACTCAGGTAACCTGAACTGAAGACTTCACTGACATGCCTAATTTAGTGTGTTTAGAAATCTATTGTATCTGTTCTTATCCTAGTTAATATAAAGCACACAGTAATGAATGAATTTTATTCTGTTGTTTAAACCCTTAAGGATTTGTCTTTTTAAACATATTTGAAACCTCATACTGAGAGATGCAGGTAATATAACATATTTTGAAAGAAGGACCACACCTGTTCTCCGACAAACTCTGTTGGACAATTGTGAATCATGTCTGTTTATTCTGTCCTCTGTGCAAGGTCTTTTGCACTCTTCTGGCTGCTCTTAATACTTCCAAGCCTTCTCTCTTTGCCTGCCTATGAAGCAGGGTGTGTTTCTTCAGTCAGGTAGCCGGCTGCCCTGCTACCACCAAGCTTGGCTCGTTTTACCTCTATTCAACTTTGTTCTCTTAGTATCACCCACCCCCTTCAAGATGCAGACAGTTTATCACATCTCATTCAGTTTGAATGAGATGTGATAAACATCCTGAACAAGAAAGGAAACACCAAGCCAAACTACACCATGAACCACCAAGCCACCAAAAATCAAGGAGCTGAGGCAAGAGCTCCAAAACCTCAAGAAAACATACAAACATTATACTGAGGAGGAGAAGCAAGCCCTAGCTGACCTATGAGACATCCTAAGGAGAAGACTGGTAACCCTTCAGAGAGCTGGGCTAAAAAGTGAGCTGCATTTGTTGCAAATCCCTTCGACTCTCGGGACCAGAAAGCATCAGCAGCCGGCATAGAGGTGAGAACAGGTAGGAAGTGGAGGGCAAAGAGAGCAGTGGAGGTGGTGAAGTCACATCTCAGGCAGAAGGAGTTGGTGGGGACATTGCCCACTGGGAGAGCTGGCTTGAGCTTTTTCCCAAAGACCCAAGAAGGCAAGGCGTGGAATCCAGGAAGAGGTTCAAGCAGGCGTGGAGGAAGAGTGAGTGAGCAGAACAGTGGGGCTCAGACAGCAGGGGCATGGACAAAGTGGGAGATGATCCTACAGCACAAAGTCACCTGGACAAACATCATGCAGGCAGACTTTTATCACATCCGTTTCCTTGTTCAGGCTGTATATGATGCCCTACCAAGCCCAGCCAACCTTCATGTTTGGGGTAAGAGTTAGACACCAGCATGCCAGCTATGCTCGGGAAGGAGATACTTGCAACATCCGCTGAGTAGCTGTCCAAAGACTCTTGCAGAAGATCGCTACCGCTGGCGCCATGACCAAGTGCTGAAGGCGGTGGCAGAAAGTATATGCAATGCCATCATCCCTGGCAAACACTATCTTGCCCAAAAGACAAAAATTGCCTTTGTCAAAGCTGGAGAGGAACCCTGTCAACAACCTCAGCTGCGTTGCCTGGGCAAGGGTGTCTGATGTTAAAAGACGCAAAACACCCAGTAATCCGAGGTTCACTGATGATGTGTCCCAGTGCACATTAGTTTTAATGGTGCAAGAATCAATACAAATCTCCTTAATGCAATTCTTAAAATTAGAAATTGAGATAAAAGATTCCAGTTTGAGAGTTT
The DNA here is from genome assembly GCF_030463535.1 of Salminus brasiliensis. Lineage (NCBI taxonomy): Eukaryota > Metazoa > Chordata > Actinopteri > Characiformes > Bryconidae > Salminus > Salminus brasiliensis. Next base: position 35,823,557 of record NC_132888.1, on the reverse strand, counting down.
TTTCAAAATGTGTTATGAACAGCTGCAGACTGAAATGAAAAGGAGCCATAGGAAGTGTATGTTTTATGTAAAGAGAGGACCTGGTGTTGAATTCTGGCTATAGCAGAGATTGTATTAGGGTATTAGGTATTAGGGTGTCTGTCCCAAGTTGTGTCTTGTCCTCAAGAGTTTTATAAATTTATGTAAACCAGTGTAGATTATGCTGAGTCTGTAAAGAGGGCCAATTAACCAGAAGGTACAGAGAGCAGTGATGCAAAGCAATAAATCACCATCACCTTAATCAAACAAAGGGAGAACAGTCATTTGAACAAGAGCAGCACAGGTAAAAGAAGAACATAGAAAGCCAGGCTTGGCTTCAACCTTTGATTGTTACATGTTAATAATTATAATGAATGTATGTGTGAAGAAAGATAAAGATCTGTCCAACCATATACCCAGATATTGAAAGTTGCAACCTGTTCCAGGATAGTCCCCTCATTTGTGGAACATTTAAAGGTAGGACCAGTCAGGGCACTTTTTTGACCAACCCACATAATCTTGGTCTTAGAGATGTTAAAGACAGGTAGACACTCCATTACAGGTACACACTTTTATTTACCACTGACTTTATGTTTTATTCTAATGTTATATAGAGTTTTACTGACCACTGACTTTATTTTGGGCTATTTATTATTATTAGTAGTACATATTACCTTTTAAAACTCTTTGCACTATTTAGTACTTAGCAGCCAGCTATTTAGCAGCCACTAAGAACATCACCCCATCCTTCTTTAGCTACAGTGACTACCAGTTGCAGCTTGTTGCTGTTGACCTGCTGCATGGCCTTGCTCCTACTTATCTGTCTGCTGTGTTACATCCGTATGTCCCTTTGCACAAGCTAAGGTTCTCTGATTCTAGTTATCTGGCTGTTCTGAGTTTCAGGCTTTCTGAAATGGGTAGCAAATCTTTTAGTATTGCTACCTTGACCCCTTTGGAAAAACTTTTTTCTATTCGCTCATCTCCCTTTCTTTTTATCAACAAAGCCCAGCTAAAAACCTAAAATCTGTTAAAAATACATTAATTCTCTTTGATTTTTGGTACTTAATTGGAAAGCGTTCTTGGGTATGTAAAATGTGCTATGTATGTATTCATATTTTATTTATGCTATTATTATTATTATTATTATTATTATCTCAATTTTGATTTTTGATTTTTAATCTACAGCTGGTTTTTTCCTCTTTTTCCTTCCTTTATGCAGATTATCTGGTTGTATGATCACTAAAGAAGGCTGTTCTTCTTATACTTCATCTCTGAAATCAAACCCCTCCTACCTGAGAGAACTGGATCTGGCCTACAATCACCCAGGAGAGTCTGGTGTGAAGATGCTCTCTGATCTACTAGAGGGTCCACACTGTAAACTGGAAAAACTGCTGTCAGTTCTTACTTACTTACTAACCATAGTCTTTTACAAAACATACTGCCAGATTTACAGTGGCATACAGTATTGCTGTAAAATGTTTGCTCAGTAATGTCAGTAAGTGAAATTACAATCACCAGTAAGTTGTCACTGTAATATGGTAAATTGTATGTAGAAAAACAATCGTATTTTCTTTGTCTAGTAGAGTGAGTTTACAAAAGTGAGATGAAAAATTTCACTTGTTTTCTTCTGCGCTGTTGTCAGCTCTCTGCTATGCTCTGTTCTTTGTGGACTTCACAATAGTCCGACAAAACAGCAGAGACAACAAAAGGAATGTCCTTTGTGGGTATGTTTATCCATACTGCATGAAAATAATAATTATATATATATATATATATATATATATATATATATATATATATATATATATATATATATATATACATATATACACATATATACACATATATACACACAGTGGAGGAAAGTATTTGACCCCCCACTGACTTTAAAAGTTTTAATACAAAAAAATAAATGAAACATCTCATGATTTTATGCCAGCTTTATTTTAACAGTGACACATAGAATATCAAAAGAAAAACTGAGAAAATTACATGAAATGAGAAATAAAAAAATTAACTTGAATTTCATTGAAGGAAATAAGTATTTGACCCCTAGTAAAACATCATTTAATACTTGGTGGCAAAACCCTTGTTGGCAAACACAGCAGTCAAACGTTTCTTGTAGTTTTTTATAAGGTTTGCACACACTTCAGGAGTCATTTTGGCCCACTTCTCTCTGCAGATCATCTCCAAATCCTTAAGGCTTTTAGGCATGCATTTGGAAATGCGAAGCTTCAGCTCTCTCCATAGATTTTCTATGGGATTGAGGTCAGGAGACTGGCTAGACCATTCCATGACCTTGATATGCTTCTTATGGAGCCACTCCTTTGTTTCCTTGGCTGTATGTTTTGGGTCGTTGTAATGCTGGAGGACCCATACACGACCCATTTAGTGCCCTGGCAGAGGCAAGGAGGTTGTCACCCAGGATTTTGCGATACATGGCCCTGTTCATCTTCCCATCGATGTGGTAAAGTTGGCCTGTGCCCTTAAAAGAAAAACACCCCCAAAACATAATACTTCCACCACCATGCTTGACGGTCGGGATGGGGGTCATATTAATTTTTTTTCTTCCTCCAAACATGTCGAGTTCAGGCCAAAATTTTGGTCTCATCTGACCACAGCACCTTCTCCCAGTCTCTCTCTGAGTCACTAATATGTTCATTGGTGAACTTGAGGCGAGCCTGGACATGAACCTTCTTGAGCAGAGTAACCTTGCGTGCACTGCAGGATTTTAAACCATTACGTCTCAGTGTATTACCAATGTTTTCTTTGGAGATTGTGGTCCCAGCTGCCTTAAGATCATTAACCAGCTCCTCCCGTGTAGTTCTTGACTGATTTTTAACCTTTCTCATGATCAATGAGACTCCACGAGGTGATATCTTGCATGGAGCTCCAGACATTGACAGTAATGTTGTACTTTTTCCACTTCCTAACAATTGCACCAACAGTTGTCACCTTCTCATCCAGCTTCCTACTTATGCCTTTGTAGCCCATTCCAGCCTTGTGTAGGTCAACAATTTTGTCCCTGACATCTTTAGACAGCTCTTTAGTCTTGCCCATGGTGGAGATGTTGGAGTGTCACTGAATCTCTTGGCAGGTGGTGTTTTACACAGGTGACAATTTGGGACAGGTGTCTCTCATGCAGGTAACGAGTTCACTGAGATTAAGGTGTGTCAGTGGTCTGTGGGAGCCAACATTAGTCATGGTTTTTAGGGGGATCAAATACTTAGTTCCCTCAATGAAATGCAAATTATTTTTTATTTAAATATTATTTCATGTTCTAGATTTTCTTTTTTCACTGTTAAAATGAAGCTACCATAAAAATCATAGACTGTTTAATTATTTTTTAGAGTACAACCTTTCAAAATCAGTGGGGGATCAAATACGTATTTCCTCCACTGTATATACACTACTCAAAAAAATAAAGGGAACACTCAAATAACACATCCTAGATCTGAATGAATGAAATATTCTCATTGAATACTTTGTTCTGTACAAAGTTGAATGTGCTGACAACAAAATCACACAAAAATCATCAATGGAAATCAAATTTATTAACCAATGGAGGCCTGGATTTGGAGTCACACACAAAATTAAAGTGGAAAAACACACTACAGGCTGATCCAACTTTGATGTAATGTCCTTAAAACAAGTCAAAACGAGGCTCAGTATTGTGTGTGGCCTCCACGTGCCTGTATGACCTCCCTACAATGCCTGGGCATGCTCCTGATGAGGTGGCGGATTGTCTCCTGAGGGATCTCCTCCCAGATCTGGACTAAAGCATCCGCCAACTCCTGGACAGTCTGTGGTGCAACGTGATGTTGGTGGATAGAGAGAGACATGATGTCCCAGATGTGCTCAATCAGATTCAGGTCTGGGGAATGGGCGGGCCAGTCCATAGCTTCAATGCTTTCATCTTGCAGGAACTGCTGACACACTCCAGCCATATGAGGTCTAGCATTGTCCTGCATTAGAAGGAACCCAGGGCCAACTGCACCAGCATATGGTCTCACAAGGGGTCTGAGGATCTCATCTCGGTACCTAATGGCAGTCAGGCTACCTCTGGCAAACACATGGCTGTGCTGCCCTTCAAAGAAATGCCACCCCACACCATTACTGACCCACTGCCAAAGCGGTCATGCTGAAGGATGTTGCAGGCAGCAGATCGCTCTCCACGGCGTCTCCAGACTTTGTCACGTCTGCCACATGTGCTCAGTTTGAACCTGCTTTCATCTGTGAAGAGCACAGGGCGGCAATGGCGAATTTGCCAATCCTGGTGTTCTCTGGTAAATGCCAAGCATCCTGCATGGTGTTGAACTGTGAGCACAACACAACCCCCATCTGTGGAAGTCGGGCCCTCATACTTGTGTGGGTTGTAGAGTCCGTCTCATGCTACCACGAGTGTGAAGGTACCACCAAAATTCAAAAGTGATAAAAACATCAGCCAGAAAGCATAGGTACTGAGAAGTGGTCTGTGGTCCCCACCTGCAGAACCACTCCTTTATTGAGTGTGTCTTGCTAATTGCCAATAATTTCCATCTGTTGTCTATTTCATTTGCACAACAGCATGTGAAATTGATTTTCAATCAGTGTTGCTTTTTAGGTGGACAGTTTGATTTCACAGAAGTTTCATTTACTTGGAGTTATATTGTGTTGTTTAGGTTTCCCTTTATTTTTTTGAGCAGTGTACATGAGCTCAGCATACATGACCAACAAGCCAGTAATTATATTACATTAACAGAACTATTAGTGCACATTTTCACTGAATTTGTATCATGAATACAAACATAAAACAAAATACGAAGGAATAATCTTAAAACCTAGGCACTAAGTGAATATTTATGGGAAATACTAGAGCTACATTACTAAACAAAATGAACACAGTAGTGTGTGTGTGTGTGTGTGTGTTTAGGGTGGAATACGGAGGGCAGAACAGGATGAAACCAGGACTAAAGTAATGTAAGACACTCTCTCTCTCTCTCTCCCTCACTGTCCTTCTCTCACATACAAACTCTCATACTGTTTCTGTGGTCCATTCTAATGTGTGTGTGTGTGTGTGCACGAAGATGCCTGTAAGCTCACTCTGGATCCAAACACAGTACACATTCGTGTGTCTCTGTCTGAGGGGAACAGAAAGGTGAAGTGGGTAAAAGAGGATCAGCCGTATCCGGATCACCCAGACAGATTTGACCACTATCAACAGGTTCTGAGTGTGGAGAGTCTGACTGGACGCTGTTACTGGGAGGTTGAGCGGACAGGGTACTGGGCTGATATAGCTGTATCATACAGAGGGATCCGGAGGAAAGGAGGTGGTGATGATGGTCAGTTTGGATCCAATAATCAGTCGTGGAGTCTGGGGTATTTTGAAAGCAGGTACTCAGTTTGGCAGAATAAACAGAGAATCTGTGGTAAATAGAATTCTGGTAGAATAGCAGTGTATCTGGACTGGCCGGCTGGCCAGCTGACCTTCTACAGCGTCAATCCTTTCACACTTACATGGACCCACATACAAACAGTCTACACCACGTTCACTGAGCCACTCTATGCAGGGATTTGGGTTGGTTATGACTCATTAGCGTGTGTGTGTGAGATAGAATAGCCTCTGCACAGGATTTGGACTAATGACTGGTCATTGTGTGTGTTTGTGTGTTTATCTACTTTATCCCACTCCAAAATGTCTACAATAAGGTGTGTTTTATTGTATTCCAATTGTTTATATTAATGATAATGATTAATGACATGCATTTTGATATATTTCTATGCTTTTATTGTATTACATTTTATCATATTAACATTTCTATTGTTTTGCATTTTATTTTTTCCATGTTTTTAAGGTATTGCATAAAGGCCAATACTTCCCTTATTTCGAAATAAAACGTGTGCAAGTCATGTATTTTATAGTCTCAAACACGTGAAACAAAAACATAACATTATTGAAGTGAACTTAATTAAAAAATAAGAATTATTAATTTATTATAATTGTATATAATAGTAGTAATTGTAGTGGCACACAAATATTTCATGAATAAAATGTGTAAAATGTCTCAAGCAACTACATAGAAATATCATATTACATAATCACAATTTCTGTCAAAAGAAACTTAATACCAATACTACACAGCCAGTACAGCATGTAATACAATACTAAAGAGCCAATACAGCATGCATGATATTACACAGCCAGTGGATAAAGTAAAACAATACTACAGAGTCAGTACAGCATGCCTTACAATACTCCAGAGCCAGTACAGTATTTATTACAATACTTTAGACATAGTACAGCATGTATTACATTATATACACAGTACAGTGTGTCTTTCAATACTACAAAAGCCAATACAGCATGTCTTAAAATACCTGAAGGGCACCATGCAGTAATGAATGGTTCAGTAATGGGTAGGAAAGACTTACACCTTTTAAACTCTCTGGAGGAACATAAGATGGAGAAGTTCAGTAGATATGGTGCATTTTCTCCATCATAAATTAAATTCCCTCAGGGAAAGATGATGATCCACATCACTACTCCTGTAGTGTAATTGTTCATGTTGTTTTTACTGTTCCTTTTTTCCATCCATGAAATGCTTGTTTTGTGCTACTGTGTACATGAAGGTGAATGAAATACTAAAGAAAATAATGGTGTAATGTTGACCAAATTCCCAAAAGGTCAGTAGATGGTGCTCTTCCCTCACAGAGTCTGCATCACAGTCAAAGTCAGATTTAAGTTCATTCTTTTTCCACAAAAGTGCTGAACGAGGAACAGAAAAAAGTTTTTCCACAACACAATACGCATTTAACACAATCAGACATTAAATACAATAAATACAGATTAAATACATTTTTTAAAATACTAAGAGTAAACTATACTAAATACTGTATAAAGGATACATTAAACATGGATACTGGATACAATCGTACTTGTATTGTATTAGTGATCGGTAGTTTAATCAGTAATTATTTACTGATTAAACTACTGAAAAGTAAAACACTGCTCCCGGATGAAATGGATAGAACATCTTTGGCGCAGGAATCTCTCCATTCAGACTAAAAAGGTATTTACTGAACACTTTTCTCTCATTGTAGATCAACTGCTCTCTGGTTAAAGTGAGCAGAACCTAGCTGTATTTCTGTGAAAAGGTTCTGGTCTTTGTCACCTATATTCAAAAGTGGAGGAGAAGAACTATGAAGAGGGACTGGTCCTCGCATGATTGGAGGCATCTTAGGACAAGAAGAAGATTCAGTGGGGAACCACACTGGAGAAGATCTAAAGAAGGTTTAGCCTAAATTTTCACAGCCTAATTTGAGCATTTCTACTTTTGGAAAATAGCTTTTCATGAGCTCAGGGTTTCATGGATTTTTGGATATTTGCCATCATTTAAAGTCCTAATAATAGTATGCAAAAGAAGAGTAGAAGGATTTGCATGTTTGTGATGGTAATGCTAAGATGCATAAGGCCTGCTCTGGCTTATTTGAAAGGCAAGGCAGGGCAAGGTTTTTGTACAGCACCTTTCATATCAAATGCAAATTTAACATGCTTTACATAACCAAGGAAAAAGTACAAATATATATATAAGCAAAATCTGTGTGGAAATACAAAGATATAAACATATGGAAGATGAAAGTAAAAGAAAAAAAAGTTAATAATTAAAAAATTTAATAATCAAAAAGAAAAAAAGACATAGAAATACATACAGAAATAACTTGAATCTGACAAAAGTAATAATAAATAAATATTCTATGAATTTGACATTGGTTTTGAACCATGCTTTAACAGAAGTATTTTAAAAAGTAAACACATAACACGCAACATGGACCAGAGGAAGCGAAGGAAAGAGTTGTCTCAGGAGATTAGAAAGAAAATCATAGACAAGCATGTTAAAGGTAAAGGTTATAAGACCATCTCCAAGCTGCCTGATGTTTTTGTGACTACAGTTGCACATATTATTCAGAAATTTGAGATCCATGGGACTGTAGCCAACATCCCTGGACATGGCCGCAGGAGGAAAATTGATGACAAATTAAAGAGACGGATAATACGAATGGTAACAAAAGAGCCCAGAAAAACTTCTAGAGAGATTAAAGGTGAACAAGCCCAAAGAACACCATTGTCAGAATACACCATCCATTGTTGTTTGAGCCAAAGTGGACTTCATGGGAGAAAACCAAGGAGGACACCATTGTTGAAAACAAAATCATAAAACAGCCAGACAGGAATTTGCCAAACTACATGTAACAAAACCCCAAAGCTTCCGGGAGAATGTCCTATGGAGAGATGAGAGAAAAATGGAACTTTTTGCCAAGACACATCAGCTCTATATTCACAGTCAGAAAAAAGAAGCACATCAAGAAAAGAACACTTTCCCTACTGTGAAACATGGAGGAGGCTCTGTTATGTTCTGGGGCTGATTTGCTGCATCTGGCACAGGGTGTCTTGAATCTGTGCAGGGTACAATGAAATCTTAAGACTATCAAGGGATTCTAGAGAGAAATGTGCTGCCCAGTGTCAGAAAGCATGGTCTCAGTCGCTTTCTAAGTCATGGGTCTTGCAACAGGATAATTACCCAAAACACAGCTAAAAACACCCAAGAATGGCTAAGAGGAAAACATTGGACTATTCTGAAGTGGCCTTATATGAGCCCTGACCTAAATCCTATTGAGCATCTTTGGAAGGAGCTGAAACATGCCGTCTGGAAAAGGCACTTTTCAAACCTGAGACAACTGGAGCAGTGTGCTCATGAGGTGTAGGCCAAAATACCTGCTGAGAGGCGCAGAAGTCCCATTGACAGTTATAATTTGAAGCTCTAAGGGATCTTGAAATAGGTCAGTCAATGGTCATTGTCATCAGGTAGGAGGACAAGGTAGAAGGGGCTGGTCTAGTTTAGGCTTTGTAGGCCAGCGTCAGGGCTTTGAATCTGATGGTCAGCTACAGGAAGCAAATGAATAAAACACCTACATCACACCTGTCTCTGAAACCAATACTGCATTGCTCACACATTTACTACTAGAAAACTAAACCCATCCTTTGACTTGAGTACCATCATCCACCTAGAGGATTCTCTAATCTTCACAGTTTTCCTGATCCCCAATCAGTTTCAAGATGAACATGAGAAGTGAAGTGTTTACCCATAAGAAGCATTTGCCCAAGACTTGATCAAACAGGATCAACTCTTGGGTATAACAGAATAAATGAAGTAAAAAAATTGATCTTTTGATGCTGGATATACTTTTCAGCTATTTTATTGTTTTTCACACAAGCAAAAAATTCATTTTATAATGCAGGGCTTTTGTAAAACATTGAAAAATAGAAATAACTGTATATGGAAACTGTGTATGAAAATATTCATTATAAATTATATAAAGATAAAGATCATTTATTTCAGAAAAAGTAAAAATATTTTATATTACACAATTATCATTACATAGAAAAACAATATTATTAAATACAAATATAAACAGTTTGAACACAAGAAAACACATGATAGTATTACATAGAATTTGTATGAAAACTTAATAATGCCAGATAATGGAGAATTAATCTTCATATAGCACTGAAGGTTTAGAGTTAAGTGTAGGGTTACATGCAATACAAAATCATTTATATTCAACTTTGAGTTAAGATAAGATAAGATAAGATAAGATAAGATAATCCTTTATTAGTCCCGCAGTGGGGAAATTTACAGTGTAGCAGCAGAAAGGGATAGCAGGACACTCAGTTACAAAAAATTTGGATAAATAATTTACACTATATACACACAATATAAATAAGAATTAAAAAAGCAATAAACAATATTATTTACAGTAAAAGACTCTTAATTGCACATGGGGATGGGATATTGCACATAGTATTCCCTGAACATGAACATGTGTGTGTAGTTAAGTGTGTGTGTATGTGGTCCGTTGGGAGCAGTGTTGGTTGTGCAGTCTGACGGCAGCAGGAAGGAAGGACCTGCAATACCGCTCCTTCACACACTTGGGGTGAAGCAGTCTGTCGCTAAAGGAGCTGCCCAGTGCTGCCAGAGTCTCATGCATGGGGTGGGAGCTGTTCTTCCACATGGATGCCAGCTTGGCTGTCATCCTCCTGTCTCCCACCACCTGCACTGGGTCTAAGAAGCACCCCAGGACAGAGCCGGCCCTCTTTATGAGTTTGTCCAGTCTCTTCTTATCTGCCGTCGAGATGCTACTACCCCAGCAGACCACTCCATAAAAGATGGCAGATGCCACCACTGTGTCGAAGAACGTCCTCAGAAGTGCTCCCTGCACTCCAAAGGACCTCAATCTCCTCAGCAGGTAGAGTCTGCTCTGGCCTTTCTTATAGAGAGCAGCAGTGTTGACTGACCAGTCCAGTTTGTTGTTCAGATGAACACCCAGGTATTTATAAGAGTCCACACTCTCGATGTTCATACCCCGGATGTTCACTGATGGAGGGGGGTGTCTGCACCTGCGGAAATCCACTACCAGTTCTTTGGTTTTTCCAGCGTTTATCTGCAGATGGTTCTGCAGACACCAGTCCACAAAGTCCTGAATAAGTTCTCTGTACTCGCTGTCCTCCTCATTGGATATGAGGCCGACGATCGCTGAGTCATCAGAGAACTTCTGGAGGTGACAGGTTGGTGAGCTGTACATGAAGTCAGCAGTGTACAGGGTGAAGAGGAACGGTGCCAAGACCGTTCCTTGAGGGGCTCCTGTGCTGCTGACCACCAAGTCAGAGACACAGTCCCGTGCCCTCACATACTGTGGTCGGTTGGTGAGGTAGTCCAGTATCCAGTTTGACAGGTGACTGTCCACTCCACAATGTCCCAACTTGTCCTTTAGGAGGCCTGGCTGTATGGTGTTAAAAGCACTGGAGAAATCGAAGAAGGTGATCCTCACAGTGCTGCCGGGCTTCTCCAGGTGAGAAAGAGCTCTGTGTAGAAGATAGATGACAGCATCATCCACCCCGACACCAGGCTGGTAGGCGAACTGAAGAGGGTCCATGGATGGGCTCACCAGAGGGCGGATGTGGTTGAGGACCAGCCTCTCCAGTGACTTCATTAGATGGGAAGTCAGTGCCACCGGCCTGTAGCTGTTTAGGTCCTTTGGGTGCTGTGTTTTGGGCACAGGTACCACACAAGATGTTTTCCACAGCTGTGGTACTCTTCCCAGTTTCAGGCTCATGTTGAACAAATGCTCAACTACCCTGCACAGCTGATCAGCGCAGGACTTGAGGAGCCTGCCGCTGATTCCATCAGGACCTGTAGCTTTCTTAGGCTTGATCTTCCTCAGCACATTTCTCACCTGGGTTGTTGTGAAGGACAGGTTGGAGCAGGGGGGCTGGGTGCTGGAATGTGTGAATGGTTGGTTGATGCTGCCAGACGATGGTGATGATTGTGAGCCAGAAGTTCTGAGAGAAGAAGAAGGGGGAGGGCAGCATGATGGTAGTACTGCTGAGTGGGGATACAGCAGGGGTGTCTGTGTGGGGGCAGGGCTAGGTGATTGATCAAATCTGTTGAAAAATAGATTGAGATCATTCACCCACTTCTGGTCCCCCACCACCTGGGAGTTGGACTTTGTGTGGCCAGAGATGGTTTGAAGGCCTTTCCACACTCCCCTGATGTTGTTCTGCTGCAGCTGTTCCTCCAGCTTCCTCTTGTAGCTGGCTTTCCCCTCCCTGATCTTCCTTCTCAGTTCCTTCTGCACAGCTTTCAGCTCATCCTTGTCACCAGATCTGAAGGCCCTCTTTTTCGCTTTTAGGAGAGCCTTTATATCTGGATTAATCCATGGCTTGTTGTTGGAAAAACACCGAACAGTCTTGGTGGGCACGGTGTTATCCACACAGAAGTTGACGTAGTCCGTAATGCAGTGAGTGAGATTGTCAATGTCCTCCCCATTAGGATCACACAGTTCTTCCCACACCGTTGTTTCGAAGCAGTCCTTCAGAGCCTCCTCAGACTCCTTAGACCATTTCTTCACTGTACGGGTGACAGCTGGTTCCCTATGTACAATGGGTTTGTACACAGGCAGAAGATGAACCAGACAGTGATCAGATCTTCCAAGGGGAGGGAGAGGTGACGAGTGGTATGCCTCCTTTGTGTTGGCAAAAAGCAGGTCCAGTGTTTTCATGTCTCTGGTGTGGCAGGTTACATACTGGGTGAAGGTGGACAGAGTGGAGGATGGAGAAGCATGGTTGAAGTCTCCGGAGATAAGGAGGAGGGCCTGCGGGTGCTGTGTCTGCAGCCTGCACACAGCTGAGTGCAGGGCATCACAGGCCGAGTCAGCGTTAGCAGAGGGGGGGGACGTACGCAGCGATCATGATAACGTGCGAGAATTCCCTCGGCAGATAGTACGGCCTCATGCTAACAGCTAACAGTTCAATGTTCTTACAGCAGATCTGTTCCTTAATAGTGATGTGCCCAGAGTTACACCATCTATCATTCACAAATACTGCCAGTCCGCCTCCCTTCCTCTTACCGCTCTCCTCCGTCCTGTCCGCCCGACTGAGGTGAAATCCTTCCACAGATACGTGCGTGTCTGGAGTCAGCGTGGTCAGCCAGGTCTCTGTGAACACCAGGATGCTGCACTCCCGGTATTCCCTCTGATGTCGCGTTAGCGCCGCCAGCTCGTCCATCTTATTGGGGAGCGACCTCACGTTCCCCATGACTACAGAAGGAAGAGCGGGCTTGTAGCGTCTCCTCCGGGCGCGACACAGAGCTCCAGCCCGGCTCCCCCGCCGCCTCCTCCTCAGCTCGCGGGGGATGTCGTGCCTCTCGCGTGGCAGCACAGCAGCACTGCTGAGCGCTAACAGCTGGTCCCTGGTGTAAACAATAGGCGCGCGACTCCGCACGGGATCTCCAGACACGGTCGTAAACATGGAAAAAAGTAGCGTAGAAACCAGAAAAATCACCACGCTTTTGTTGTCCATTGTGCCTAGAGTCATAAACAACACTAAACTACCAAAGAAACTTAACTTAAAAACTTTTAAATTGGAAAAAGTTAGAAAAAGCTCAGAAGTGAGCAGGAGCTGCTGCAACAGGCTGCCACCTCCGCGGCGCCATCTTGAGTTCAGATGCATTTAGGAGACATTTAGTTTAGAATGTTGGTTGAACATCATGTGAGCAACTATGAGGCATCTACAATTGACCATCAAAGTATAGTGATAGCAATTAAGGTAATATTGACCTAATATATGGGATGGAATCTACCCAAACAAACTGAGTGCAAATTGTTATTGGGTAGATTGTTATTGGGTAGGTTGTTTTATAGTGTAATTACACAAATAAAATACAATTTAATAGAAGTAAATCCAAAAGTAACACATTTCTCCCTCAGTTCAGAATCATTTCAGTCTGTTCTGAACTATTTCAGCTCCACCAGATCACTTTCATTGTTTACCATCTTCAGCCTAAAATAACTTGATTGAACACAACCTCAACAACATAATATGAACCTCTATCTAAACAGTTATAGAACTGAATCAGAATGACAGATTGTCCTGAAAACTACCATCACTTACCATCCACATCCACATACACACACATTGGGAAGTCATTAGTCTAGAACCTGTGTGGACGCTATTCTATTACACACACACACTGAGGAGTCATGACGGACCCCAAACCCTGCGCAAAGCGGCTCAGTGAATTTGGCCTTGAATGTGTGTATGTGGGTAAGAGTGTGTGTGTCAGGTGAGATGTTGTAGAAGGACACAGAACCAGCCAGCCAGTCCAGATACACTCCTACTCTGTTAGACTGGGGTGGGGGGAGATGTTCACCAGTCTTACTGGGATAAACCGAGAAACTGTTATTAAAGTACTGCAGAGTCCAGGACTGATCATTGAACCCAAACAGACTGTTATTATCACCTCCTTTCCTCTCAATTCCTTTGTAGGACACAGCTATAGTAGCCCAATCTCCACTCCACTCAGCCTCCCAGTAACCGCGTCCAGTCAGACTCTCCACACTCAGAACCTGAGGCCATTCAAATCTATCTGGATGATCCGGATATGGCTGATCCTCTTCCACCCACTTCACCTTTCTGTTCCCCTCAGACAGAGAGAGACGAATGTGTGCTGTGTTTGGGTCCAGAGTGAGATTATGGGCATCTGCATGTGCATACACACAGATTAGAATGGACAATACAAACAGCGTGTGTGTGTGTATGTGTGTGTGTGTGTGTGTGTGAGAGTGTGAGAGAGAGAGAGATAGTCTTACATTGCATCATGATATTCCTTTCATGTTCAACCCTAAAAACACACATACAAAGACCATTGGTTATGATGGTAAAAGGGGATCAAATGTCTTTCAATCTAATATTATATTAATATAATACAGGTGATACAAGTGGCAGCTATCCATAAGACCATGAAAGCAGCCAAACATGAGAAGAGCTTTTCCAGCCTGCTGATTGTCCTAAAGTGAGAGCAGGTGAGCCAGGTGGGAGTGGCTAGTCCCTAGAACTTTAAAGAGTCTTGGGCAGGCTGACAAGCTGGCTAGAGTGGGTGTGGCTCTGACAGGATATTATATTTTAGCCTTTTTAAGAATTGCTGGATCAGAAATTGGGAGCAAATTATCTGTGCAGTTTCTTTTTTCCACTGTGTTACTTGTTTTTTGATTTTATGTCACATGTTCTAACCCCAGGTACCGAATCGCACTTCTGCACAGAAAATTGGGGGCAAAGTGGGAATTTTCCCCTGACCAAGATTAAGGCAGTTACACAACTAACATATATAGTTAAATATTCACACACACTTTGTTTTTCTTTTGAACCATTTACACTGGTGATGATGCAATTTGTCTGGAGTTCCACAGGCCGTGAAAAAAACACAAGCAGGTAGATTTTGTTCAGAAGGACGGAATCAATTGTGAACCAAGGTTTTAGTTTACATTACTGTGGAGCTGTAAAAAGCTACAAACTGTGTGAATAAATTCCCCTGAAGCTTAATCTCCACAGTGACACTCTTCGTTCTCTGTCCACCATTATCCTGCATAGTTTACACCCTAAACCTTCATAAACCCTTTATAGTGCATTACTTAAAAAACACAAATTTCAACAAACATCATTCAACAGTGTCAGTATGTTAAATAGAGAGTTGTCTAACTGACTGCTAAATTCAGAATTCAGCACCAGAAAGACAGCTGTGGTTGCTGAAGAGAGCTTATGTCACTGGCGAACAATCCCAAAATTACAGGCAGTAAGAGGATATCAGCTTTTCTACATCTTTGGAACATTGGCAAGCTAAGAAATGCCATGTCCCTGCATGATGCAGAAAAAAAATATTTTATGCCTTTATTACATCAAGGATAGACTATTGCAAGGAGAAGTGTCCAAATATTCCAGCAGCCAGTTTAAAATGCTGCCAGGGGGTAAAACCACAAAATGTGAACATATCAGCCCAGTTCTGTCAGCACTGCACTGGCTTAAATTCTGACTTATGTACTGAATTCTTCTTCTGACATATAAAGTCCTATGTAGGCTCACTTTTGAGTACCTGTGGGGCCTCATTTTATATTATGAACCATCACAATTATTTAGATCACAGGATGCTGGACTCTCCCAGAATTCAGAAGATAAAAGCCCCCCCCCCCAGTCTGGAATAATTTTGCATACAGGGTTTGAGACTCAAACACTGTCTCAATCTTCAAGTCTAGGTTGCAGATCCAGGGGTTCATTGACACAAGCAATTATGGTAAACTGGAACACTGGTTCTGTCATCCCGCCACTTGCACAGTTTCAGGGTGCTCCTGTGTCTGTGTTACCTTCCGGCTTTCTCTTTTTAGTTAGGCTGTTATTTAGCTGTCAGGTCTGCTGGAGTGTTAAACACTCTCTGTGCTCCAAAAATCCAAACGGAACTAATTTTATCTCTTCATCTTTTTATCTCTGATCAAGATAATGACTGCTCACTTGTCCTTCCGGATATTGATGGACATTTGACTGTAGGGATGTTCTGCATCTGCCTTAGATAAGCTGCTAACCCTCCCGCTACTGTTATCTGCTTCAAACTCTATTACTGACTACATTGGCATTTACATGAACTCATGGATTGGGTGCCAAAAGATTCATGTTTATGTGCTCCAGAGAGTCCTATTCTATTGGTTGTACTTTTCTACAGGGACTAGACAAGCTGTGTGTGTTCATTTGCACATCTAGTAATCTTTATTTATATAGCACCTTTCCAGACCTTTCCTTACAAAGTGCTTTACAGGCTAAATAAAATAGTATAAATGTATAAAAATAAATAAAATAAAACACAAAAGAATCACAGTATCAACATGTCAACACCATCATCAAGGTTCAGACACTACTAAAAGCACAAGAATAAAAACAATTCTTTACACATTTCTTAAAAATATGAACTGGTGCTGAGAGCCTGATGTAGAGTAATTATACCGGGTTTTACATTAATATCAACTGTTGATATTACATAGCATTACACAGTTCTCATGAGCCACCTTCAGCCCACTTCTCCAAAACTCTATAGTGCAGTAGCAGCCTGTAGTAGATTCTCCCTATTACAGTCAGTGGAGAATCAACAATGATCCTCAAGCTGATATTTCAAGTCATGGAACTGTGTGTGTGTATAAATTCTGCAGCTTAATTAGTCAGTGTTTCATTTAAAGACTAAAACTCACTTTGGGTCCAAAGGTGCAGCTCCACTGCTGAAAACAGGATGGTTCTCCATGGACTGGTCACTCTTCACAGACACCACTGGATTCTGGATTTTCAGCCAGCTTTACCCTGAGAGCAGTTGATATACAAAATACTGTGTTAAAATACTAGTGAGTAAATTCTTTCTTTAGTCTGAGTGTAAGAGACAGTATTTACTCCTCTTATTGCTGATGGAAACTTACTTTGGGTTAGAGGTTCCTCCTGCTGGAGTGATTAAGCTCAATCGTAGAGTGTTTCTCTTCACACACACATTTTCTGTTTAGAATAGAAACAGTGTTATCCAACAACACCCGATTACTGGAGCCAATGATAATACCTGATTTTTGGCATATTTTTCTTTCTTTCCTGTTCGATTGTGTCAGAATCACTAACAGAGAAAAACACAACACTACAGTCACATCTGAGACAATCTGAGAGCACTGCTACCTTTTCTGAGACTCGTCTAGAAGTTCTTCAGTCAGAAAGTCCGTCTTCATCCACCTTCAGTGAAAATGAAACTACTCTGGGCGTGGTCTGGGCATGCAAAACAACATGCCAGGCCTGTTCTGAAACAGTGATATCAGAGAAAATAGGCGCTATTGAAAACTGACAGCACATGTCTATGATGGTTAATCAGCTCACCCAGGTGAACCAAACAACAAGCCTGCAACAAGCACTCAGTCTGTCCATCAGACCACCATTTCCAGAGTTGTCCCACAAAAGGTTACTCGCTCTAGCGGCATACCTGGTAGAATGCTGAAAATATGTGCTGACCAACCTAAGGATGTCCTGACAGACATCTGCAGTACAGAGCCGACCCAAGGCATACTCGAATTACGTGGCCGCTTAGGGCCCCAACGTCACCAAGAGCAACAAGATGTCATGATAAAAATATAGTAATATATAAACATTAAATAATAAAAAAAAGGTATTACACAGGTAAAAGCAATTTTCATATTAATTTATTTTCATAGTTGGCACACCAATACTAGGTTAATCAATTCCTACTGTTGACCTACTTGTAAATGACATATGTGAGTTGTTTCTAAGTCTTTGGACAGCTCTTAGGATTGTTGTTTTCAGTTCATTCAGCAGAACACAGCTTTTCCAAACTCAAATTTATCAAAAGCTACTTGAGATTTACCAGGCACAGAATAACTCAGTGGGCTTGCACTGATTAGTGTCAACCACAAAGTTGGCCATGGCATCGCTCACATTGATTGACTTTGCCTCCAGAAAAGCTAGGGAATAAAGATTCTAAAAGTTATGTCAGAGAAAGCTAAGGCAGAGGAAGGGTCCTTGGGTGAAGATGGAAGTGGTTTGGTTCATTTTTCAACTGCTGTTTATTTTGTGCCATTATTATTTATATTATATTTACTTCTTTATTTTATTTTTTATTACAACTGCTTATTTTTATATAAGAAGATATTGTGAATGTAATTAGGTTTTATTTTGTGGTGGGAGTAATGCACACTTTTGCACATCGGTTCAAAATGAAAAAACAAAAGAAATTAAATTGGTGAACTTGATTACTGTAAATGTCTTCTGCTGATGTTACTTTCAAAAAGCCACACTTATATAGCACTCTGTATTTAAAAGTGAAAATAATTAGAACATTTTTGTGAGCTTGCTGTAAGGTTAAAAACAATAGCCAGAATGACACCAGTATGACATAAGCTAATTACAAATAATGCAAATAATAGTGGGTACGTTACACACACAATGTAACCTATGGATTGGTAAAGCATCTTTTGCTGAGGTGGTGTAGGGGGGCCCCCCCAAGTGAAAACCTGCTACTCTAAAGGCTTGGGTTGGCCCTGCTGCAGTATTTCCCTGAAACAGTCAGTTGTCCCAGAGTGCTTCGAGACAACTACCCTCATGCTGAAGAAGTAATCTGTGTCCTGCCTCTGTAGTTTGCATGGTACACGCTTCACGCTCAATAACTGACTACATATAAAAACATAATTATTATATGTAATTGAAATATTAAAGCAATGTTTAATAACTTATTTAATTCTTATTAATAAATTAATAAAACATTTGTAAAGTGTAAAGTGTTTTGTGAGGCAGTGTAATACATATAGTGAATCTTAATATATTTACAGTGTGTGTGTGTGTGTAGATGGTACTTTATGTATGGTCATGAGCTGATCTGGAAGTACATGGAGACACAGCAAGACAAGATCAGACACTATGTTGGATGAGGCACACGATCAAATAACTGTCTTTGCAATGGGGCCCTCAGGCTGTTACTGACATTGTTAGCTAGTTAATATGCTGCAGCTGGGGAGCACGGATCAGGAACAGGGTGAATTGTACCGTAATGATGTGCAATGAAAAGTGGTGCAATGAAAGTGATCAAGTCTGTTGTGAGACCACCCATCAATAGTGGATATAGGCAGAGGATCTTCCAGAGATACCAATGGCAATCCCAAAGTCCTAGTCAAGTTGTAGTCAATGAAATTGCCAGTAGCACCTGAATCTACAAACACTAAGGTGCTTCTCTTGGTCTGGTTCCTAGGCCATGGCAGCATTGAGAAACACCCCAGAGGTATGAAGAGATGTGTTGGAGTCCATCACAGGGCTCCAGTCCTGTGATGAACTTTAGCCTTTCCCAATAATTCTGGACATGTGTCCAGATTGCCCACAGTAAAGGCATCTGCCCTCTTGCATGCGGGACTCCTGCTCTTAGTGAGACAGGCGAGTATGCCCCAACTGCATGGGCTGTTCACCTCCATCAGGTGAGACCGGAAGTGGGTGATGCAGAAGTAGTAAGCCTGATGTTGTTGTGGGGAAAACCTTGTACCTCGGACGTGGGGCTAACTCAACTTCATGTTCCTCACTCAATCCTTGCTGGGAGGCTGCCGTTAATGCAGATTAGTTCCAGCCACTCTCAGCAGCCACAGTGCAAAACCCAACTGTATAGTCAGCCACACATCTCTTCCCCTGACGTATATTTAGGAGGCAGGGGCTGGTCTCTCCCCCACTGACAGGGTGATCAAAAGCCTGATGCATGGCAGTCATGAATAAGTCTGTGAATGCAGACACATCAGGTTCATTCTCACAAACAGGAGTGGCCCAAGCAAAGTCACAACCTGTGAGTAAGGAAATTATATAAGCTACTTTGGCCCTCTCAGTAGGGAAGCGAGAGGACTACTGTTCGAAAGCAAGAGGGCATTGGAACAGAAAGCCACAATAGCATCCTAGATCCCCGTCTCTCTGAGGGGGGTAAATGTAGTTTAACCTGTGGAACAGGATCAGGGACTGTCACAGGGTGTAGCCACAGGAGTTGCAGCATGGATGGCTGCAGATAGGGCTGGCAACTGTGTTAGGATGGGTTGGAGAGCTTGCTTATCTCTACCAATGGCGGAACATTGGATTGCTAAGGCAGCTTTGACTGTCTTCTCTGATAGCACTGCTAGGTCCATGACTGGCTCAGTCTTGCTGTAACATGGTAGCTCACCTGGAGGTGGATTAGAACTACCAACCTCTTGGGTGGGAGACCAGAATGAACTGAGCGAGCTACCAACTAAGGAGATCAGGAGTTAGGCAGAATCAGAGAACAAACTAAATGTAAAATTAACATAAAGTACTGAAAGCAGGAAATATGCAATTACAATAGAAACTAAAAAGTTGCTTTATAGGGGATTTCAACCCCCAACCTCTTGCTTATGGGACCAGAGGAAACATACTGTGCCACTGAAGCAGATTCATGGAACGTTAAGACCAAAGTGGAAAACTTGCCAGGGGATGACTGACAAGCTCAAAATTACAGAGCAAAAGAAAAAACTTAAAATAGAGTAAGCTTCCCAAACATAAGGGACAAAGGCGGGAAAAAGAACAAAGCAAACCAAAAAAAAGGTTAGGTCTGACACCAACAAGACATCAGAAAAGAGCCCCAGAAGACCACCCAAGGTAGGTTTACCAATTTACTGTCCAGACTTGTGCATGAGAAACCCAATACTGAGCACAGGGCTAGAGGTTGGCTCTCTTTAAATAGGAAAGGCACAGGTGTTGCTGATTGCCCCCGATTAATCAGGGTGTAGTGGTTCTGGGTTTCCCCCCTGGTGGCTGGGGATGGCATAGCAGGTTGCCCAGCCACAGTCTGCACCCTTACATCTTCAGCACTAAGAGAAGCTATGTCCAGATATTCTACACTGATTAAGATAACGACAATCCTGGACATTTCCAAAATTACCCATTTGTTAAATTCTAAAGTACTAAAGTATGACAAAAAGGCTTTCCCTGAGACAAAACCAGGGTCTGCCTCACCCAAAGAGCCAGGGACAAGCTAAAGATCATCACCGTTTGGGTCAATCAGAAGCCATGGCTCTTCTCCAGTTTTATGTAGAAGTAGTGGTCTAACAGTAGCCCAGCACTTTTGTCCTCTGATGGTGGAGATGGATCCAGAGTGGAAGGGAAGCTGTTCTTTAGGTGCTTCATGACCAGCTGCTCAAAGCTTTTGGTGATGATTGGAGGTAGCACTTGAGGTCCCTCAAGTAGTAATTGAGGCAGGACACAGATGACTTCTTCATAACAGGGATGATGATGATCTCTTGATCAGTCTCCCATTTATGCAGTCAGACCTGGCAGCCTTTCATGGGTTAACTCTGGAAAGGGTGGTCATGACATCAGCTGTGGACAGAATGAGTACTTGGTAGGAAATGGGGTTGTCCTCCACACTGGTTTGTTGTTCTGGGCTTCAAACTGTGAGTAGAAGTCGTTCAGGTTATCTGGCAGTGACGATTTGCCATCACAGACATGTGGTGTCAGTTTGTGGTCAGTGTTGTCTTGGATGACCTGCCTCAAAAGCAATGTATCTCTTGTCTGATATGCTCTAAAGGCAGCATCATGGGTTTTCATTAGCAGGAGATCCTCTGCAGTCTTCTATGACTTCTGGTTAGAAGGTGTGGTGATGGTCTTGAAGAAAGTCACATCATGTGCCAGTTGAAGTAGCCTGTCCCAGGAAGACTGCAGTGATGTCTAGAGCAGTAGCATTGATGAACCTGTAAGAACTGTTACTGCCACTGTAAATCATGCATTGAGAATGTGTTACGGTCTGGTGTGGGGTTTGGACTGAAGTGCAGTTTAAGTTGTTTTATTATGAGTAAATGGAAATGGAAATTCTCTTGTGGTGTGTGCTTGGTGACTGTTGGGCTTGAACTTGTCATCTCGGTTTGTCTTCCTCTGGAGATAGACTTCTTATTAAAAAAGGAGAGTCTGTAACCACCGTCTTTAGTTGTAACAATGAAATATTTTATTTCAATCAAAAGAACAGTGTGGAGAGAGTCTGCCAATTCTGAGTGCCCCTCGGTCTCTCTCCCCGACATAGGAATATCTTGAGTTTTTATACCCTACTTCACGTCATAATCTGTTGGATTGTTGCCATATGTGGAATGTTTGCATTTCATCCATAAGGAACATTCATTAGCCCCCACCATTACATACGTGGTCCACAGACACATCTGGACCACGTTTAAATCAATGTCATGTCCACCCAAAGGGATGTCCAAATCTAAACAGCATCTTATGTTCGTTCGATTCATGTATAGTTTTCACATTTGGTCAAGAAACGGGGGCCCCTTTCTTTTCTGCATCTACCCTGTGTGGCTTACCATATCACTCCTTAACTCCATACCATTCCTTCAGGCCTATGAACATCTGCATAGCCAATGAAAACACTACAAACTCCCAGCCCTGGTAATGGGAGCCCTGTGTATTTCTACTGTGCCACCACAGCTGTGAGGGGTGGCAGTATAAACACTGATCATAAGCCACACAGAAAATGGCGGGAAAACAAACAAAGGAAAACCAGGAGTGATGTTTACTCAAACTAAAGACAGCAACTCAAATGCTTTTCTCTTTTTGCTTTTCTCTTTTCACTGTTACCAACTTAAACTTTTTTCTTTCCTGTTCACAACTGTTCACTTTTTTTCTGTTCACAACTTAAACTTCTCTTTTCTCTTTTCTCTTTTCTGTTCACACCATAAACCCACTGTTACCGTTCGCTCCTCTACAAAGGTGCGATGAGGAAGTGTGTTTGGCTGGATGTATTTATACCGTGCCTCACAGGTAGGCCTGGTCAGCGTTGATTACCGCTGGGAATTCTGGGGCTTGGAGTTCTTTGCTCCAACCCCACCAGCTTTCCTACTTTGCTGGCCGGGCCCCCTGCTGGCGGCTGGCGGTACATGCTGCCTGCTCACAGTACCCCCCCCAGGGACGCAGAATCCAGGATTTGGTGTGCCGGAACCCAGGACCGCTCCTCAGGCCCGTAGCCCTCCCAGTCAAGCAGATACTGGGTACTGCCCTGGACCGTACACACGTGTATGCCGGGGCACCCCCACCATGCATGGGGGAGGGGGCTGGGCCCGAGGCACAGGGGCCCCACATACAAACAGATGCAGGCGGGACACATGGAAGGTGGGATGCACCTTCATACTTGCGGGCAGTTGCAGCCGGAAGGATACCGGGTTCACTTGCCGAAGTATCTTGAGGGGCCCCATGTACCTAGGGGACAGTTTGTGTGAGACACCTCGCAGCGGGAGGTCTCGGGTGGACAGCCACACCCTTTGACCCACACGGAAAGACGGAGCACAACGCATCTTGCGATCCGCAATCTGCTTTCTGGCCCTCGAGGTCGCCAGTAGGGTGGCCCGAGCCTTCTGTCCTACAACATCGACGGACAAGCTGCACAGCAGAGGGAACCCCCACCTCCATCTCTTGTTCTGCGAACAAGGGAGGTAGAGTACCCAAATTGGCACTCGAAGGGAGACATACCCAGGGACAAGTGCCAAAGCGTGTTGTGAGCGTACTCTGCCCAGGGCAGTTGGTCCACCCAAGAGGCCGGGTTCCCTGTGGTCAAGCAGCGGAGCAGCTGGCCAAGGTCTTGGTTGGTTCGTTCAGCCGGTCCATGCGATTCTGGGTGGAAACCTTAAGTAAGGCTGACTGTGGCTCCCATCAACTGGCAGAAAGCTCTCCAAAACCAGCTGGCGAACTGGCATTCCGTGCACCCTCACCACGTGCTGCAACAGCAGTTCTGCTGTCACTTGAGCAGAGGGGAGTTTGGGCAATGCCACAAACTTGCATGCCTTGGAGAAACGGTCCATGACCACCATTATAACAGTGTTGCCTTTGGATGGTGGAAGACCAGTCACGAAGTCCAGGGACACATGGGACCATGGACGAGCCGGAGTCGGCAAAGGGTGTAAAAAGCCAGGTGGTCGGGACCGAAGTGCCTTGCCCTTGGTACACACTTCACAAGAGGCAACATAGGCACGTGTGTCCTTGTCCATTCCTGGCCACCAGAAGCATCTCTGGAGGAACTCCAATGTCCGGACCGCACCTGGGTGGCCAGAAAATGGGGAGGAATGTCCCCATTGCAGAAGCGCCTGGAGAACTGCGGAGGGCACATATTGCCGACCAGGAGGACCACCCCCGGGGTCAGGCTCCGGTCGGAGGGCTTGCACAATGTCCTGCTCAATGTTCCAGTGGAGGGGAGCAACTATTTGGGAGGCAGGGATGATTGGTTGTGGCTCTGAATTTGGATCCCCGGGGTTCCCACCGCCGGAATAAGGCATCTGGCTAGGTGTTTTTTGAACCCGGCCTAGGACAGTGTAAAATGAAAGCGGCCAAAATACAGTGCCCATCGGGACTGCCGAGGGTTCAGTTGTTTGGCCTGCTGTATGTAAGCCAAATTTTTGTGGTCCGTCCAAACAATAAATGGGTGTTTGGCCCCCTCAAGCCAGTGCCTCCATTCCTCCAGAGCCAACTTCACTGCAAGGAGCTCCCTGTCCCCAATGGGATAGTTGCGTTCCACCGGGGTTAGCCTGTGGGAGTAGAACGCACAGGGATGGAGCTTTTTACCTGGTCCCAGGTGTTGGGACAGGACCGCACCTACACCTACATCAGAGGCATCTACCTCGACAACAAATTGTTCATTGGGGTCCGGTAGCTATAAAACCGGGGGTGAGGTCAACTTCAGTTTAATCTCTTCAAAGGCCCTTTGAGCCTCCATGGACCAACGAAAGGGGCCTGGGGTCTTTCGAGTCAGGGCAGTGAGGGGAGCCACCACTGTACTGAAGTTCTGCACAAAACGGCGAAAGAAGTTTGCGAACCCCAGGAAGGACTGGACTTGCCTGAGAGAAGAAGGATGTGGCCAGTCCTTGACGGCCTGAATCTTGGTTGGATCCATTTGGGGGGTGCCTTTGGAAATTATGAACCCCAGGAACGACACAGTCTCTGTGTGGAACACAGACTTCTCCAACTTGATGAAGAGACGGTTCTCCAAGAGCAGTTGGAGGACTCGCCTGACGTGTCCCACGTGTTCCTCCAGGGACTGGCTGTATATTAATACGTTATCGAGGTAGACATATGTGAAGCGGTCCAACGCCTCCCATAACACATTGTTGATAAGATGCTGGAAAACCACTGGGGCATTCATGAGGCCGAAAGGCATGACGCGATACTCATAATGCCCTGTAGGGGTGATGAAAGCGGTTTTCCACTCATCCTCCTGTCGTATGCGGACCAGGTTGTAGGCACTGCGCAGGTCCAGTTTGGTAAAGACTGATGCCTGCTGCAGTGTCTCAAAAGCAGTCGACATGAGGGGGAGGGGATAGCGGTCTTTCACAGTGATCGCGTTCAGACCTCGATCATCTATGCATGGTCGGAGTCTGCCAAGAAACCAGCCCCAGCCGGGGATGAGGATGGACATATGAAACTGGACTCCAATGCCTCCTTAATGTAGGAGTCCATGGCAGCACGTTCCGGGGGGGAAAATCGCAAACAGGCGCCCCCTCGGGGGAGTGGTTCGGTTGTCCAGGCAATTGCATACGTCATAGAGGTCGGTGAGCGAAGAGGGTAGGTCATGAGTGGCAAGCTCGTCCTTCATCTTGCCACTGAGAACCCGTAAAAAGATTGGCCTCAAGGCCTTTTCACCCCGAGCACTCTCCGCTGCCAGAGTGCGAAAGTCTATAGCATATTCTGCTACAGAGTGTGCACCCTGGGTGAGGTATAGCAGCCGTGGGCCAGCGTCTCTGCCCTCTAATGGCTGTTAAAACGTCTTCCTTAGTGAATGCCTGAGCAGTAAGACAGTCAGGAGAGTTCTGCTCCCACAGGGCCATAGCCCACGCTAGAGCTCGGTCCGTGAGCAGTGACACCATGTAGGCCACTTTGGAGCGCTCTGTGGGGAACCAGAAGGTTGCTGCTCGAACGCGAGACTGCATTGCAGCAGGAATCCTCTGCATTTGTCTTATTCCTCAGTCTAACGCTCAGGTGTAACCAAGTGGGCCTCATGTCCAACCGTGGCTACCTCAGGAGGAGGGGGTTGGACTGGCTGTGCGGCAGTCTCAGGGCGGGCCTGTGTGGCCTCAGCCTGAACTGTTACCAGCTGGTTCAACCGCTCTGTGATCGCCAATATTGCCAAAATCTGTGATACTCCAAGATGGCGCCGCGGAGGTGGCAGCCTGTTGCAGCAGCTCCTGCTCACTTCTGAGCTTTTCTAACTTTTTTCCAATTTAGAAGTTTTTAAGTTAAGTTTCTTTGGTAGTTTAGTGTTGCTTATGACTCTAGGCACAATGGACACCAAAAGCGTGGTGATTTTGCTGGTTTCTACGCTACTTTTTTTCTTGTTTACGACCGTGTCTGGAGATCCCGTGCGGAGTCGCGTGCCTATTGTTTACACCGGGGACCAGCTGTTAGCGCTCAGCAGCGCTGCTGTGCTGCCGCGTGAGAGGCACGACATCCCCCGCGAGCTGAGGAGGAGGCGGCGGGGGAGCCGGGCTGGAGCTCTGTGTCGCGCCCGGAGGAGACGCTACAAGCCCGCTCTTCCTTCTGTAGTCATGGGGAATGTGAGGTCGCTCCCCAATAAGATGGATGAGCTGGCGGCGCTAACGCGACATCAGAGGGAATACCGGGAGTGCAGCATCATGGTGTTTACAGAGACCTGGCTAACCACGCTGACTCCAGACACCCCCGTATCTGTGGAAGGATTTCACCTCAGCCGGGCGGACAGGACGGAGGAGAGCGATAAGAGGAAGGGAGGCGGACTGGCAGTATTTGTGAATGATAGATGGTGTAACTCTGGGCACATCACTATTAAGGAACAGATTTGCTGTAAGAACATTGAACTGTTAGCCGTTAGCATGAGGCCGTACTATCTGCCGAGGGAATTCTCGCACGTTATCATGATAGCTGCGTACATCCCCCCCTCTGCTAACGCTGACTTGGCCTGTAATGTTCTGCACTCAGCTGTGTGCAGGCTGCAGACACAGCACCCGCAGGCCCTCCTTCTTATCTCCGGAGACTTCAACCATGCTTCACCTTCACCCAGTATGTAACCTGCCACACCAGAGACATGAAAACACTGGACCTGTTTTTTGCCAACACAAAGGAGGCATACAACTTGTCACCTCTCCCTCCCCTTGGAAGATCTGATCACTATCTGGTTCACCTTCTGCCTGTGTACAAACCCATTGTACATAGGGAACCAGCTGTCACCCGTACAGTGAAGAAATGGTCTAAGGAGTCTGAGGAGGCTCTGAAGGACTGCTTCGAAACAACGGTGTGGGAAGAACTGTGTGATCCTAATGGGGAGGACATTGACAATCTCACTCACTGCATTACGGACTACGTCAACTTCTGTGTGGATAACACCGTGCCCACCAAGACTGTTCGGTGTTTTTCCAACAACAAGCCATGGATTAATCCAGATATAAAGGCTCTCCTAAAAGCGAAAAAGAGGGCCTTCAGATCTGGTGACAAGGATGAGCTGAAAGCTGTGCAGAGGGAACTGAGAAGGAAGATCAGGGAGGGGAAAGCCAGCTACAAGAGGAAGCTGGAGGAACAGTTGCAGCAGAACAACGTCAGGGGAGTATGGAAAGGCCTTCAAACCATTTCTGGCCACACAAAGTCCAACTCCCAGGTGGCGGGGGACCAGAAGTGGGTGAATGATCTTAATCTATTTTTCAACAGATTTGATCAATCACCTAGCCCTGCCCCCACACAGACACCCCTGCTGTATCCCCACTCAGCAGCACTACCATCATGCTGCCCTCCCCCTTCTTCTTCTCTCAGAACTTCTGGCTCACGATCATCACCATCATCATCCCCTAATGGCTCATCGTCTGGCAGCATCAACCACCCATTCACACATTCCAGCACCCAACCCCCCTGCTCCAACCTGTCCTTCACAACAACCCAGGTGAGAAATGAGCTGAGGAAGATCAAGCCTAAGAAAGCTACAGGTCCTGATGGAATCAGTGCCAGGCTCCTCAAGTCCTGCGCTGATCAGCTGTGCAGGTTAGTTGAGCATATGTTTAACATGAGCCTGAAACTGGGAAGAGTACCACAGCTGTGGAAAACATCTTGTGTGGTACCTGTGCCCAAAACACAGCACCCAATGGACCTAAACAGCTACAGGCCGGTGGCACTGACTTCCCATCTGATGAAGTCACTGGAGAGGCTGGTCCTTAACCACATCCGCCCTCTGGTGAGCCCATCCATGGACCCTCTTCAGTTCGCCTACCAGCCTGGTGTCGGGGTGGATGATGCTGTCATCT
The DNA here is from genome assembly GCF_030463535.1 of Salminus brasiliensis. Taxonomy (NCBI): domain Eukaryota; kingdom Metazoa; phylum Chordata; class Actinopteri; order Characiformes; family Bryconidae; genus Salminus; species Salminus brasiliensis. The sequence goes on along the minus strand of NC_132888.1, from coordinate 35,795,363 downwards.
ATCTTCTACACAGAGCTCTTTCTCACCTGGAGAAGCCCGGCAGCACTGTGAGGATCACCTTCTTCGATTTCTCCAGTGCTTTTAACACCATACAGCCAGGGCTTCTAAAGGACAAGTTAGGACATTGTGGAGTGGACAGTCACCTGTCAAACTGGATACTGGACTACCTCACCAACCGACCACAGTATGTGAGGGCACGGGACTGTGTCTCTGACTTGGTGGTCAGCAGCACAGGAGCCCCTCAAGGAATGGTCTTGGCACCGTTCCTCTTCACCCTGTACACTGCTGACTTCATGTACAGCTCACCGACCTGTCACCTCCAGAAGTTCTCTGATGACTCAGCGATCGTCTGCCTCATATCCAATGAGGAGGACAGCGAGTACAGAGAACTTATTCAGGACTTTGTGGACTGGTGTCTGCAGAACCATCTGCAGATAAACGCTGGAAAGACCAAAGAACTGGTGGTGGATTTCCGCAGGTGCAGACACCCCCCTCCATCAGTGAACATCCGGGGTATGAACATCGAGAGTGTGGACTCTTATAAATACCTGGGTGTTCATCTGAACAACAAACTAGACTGGTCAGTCAACATTGCTGCACTCTACAAGAAAGGCCAGAGCAGACTCTACCTGCTGAGGAGATTGAGGTCCTTTGGAGTGCAGGGAGCGCTCCTGAGGACGTTCTTTGACACAGTGGTGGCATCTGCCATCTTCTATGGAGTGGTCTGCTGGGGCAGTAGCATCTCGACGGCAGATAAGAAGAGACTGGACAAACTCATAAAGAGGGCCGGCTCTGTCCTGGGGTGCTTCTTAGACCCAGTGCAGGTGGTGGGAGACAGGAGGATGACAACCAAGCTGGCATCCATGCTGGAGAACAGCTCCCATCCCATGCATGAGACTCTGGCAGCACTGGGCAGCTCCTTTAGCGAGTGTGTGAAGGAGCGCTATCACAGGTCCTTCCTTCCCGCTGCCGTCAGACTGCACAACCAGCACTGCTCCCAGCGGACCACATACGCACACACTTAACTACACACACATGTTCATGTTCAGGGAATACTTTGTGCAATACCCCCCCCCCATGTGCAATTAAGAGTCTTTTGCTGTAAATAATATTGTTTATTGCTTTTTTAATTCTTATTTATATTGTGTATATAGTGTAAATTATTTATCTAATTTTTGTAACTGAGTGTCTTGCTATCCCTTTCTGCTGTCACACTGTGAATTTCCCCACTGCGGGACTAATAAAGGACTATCTTATCTTAATAGCAGTTGCTCATGGCGGCCGATGGCCGTGCCTTGATGTTGGAAAGCTTCCTTAATAGGCGCCAACTCTGCTGAGTCCATTGTTGGTCACACCTTTCTGTTATGGTGTGGTGTGGGGTTTGGACTCAAGTGGAAATGGAAATGGAAATTCTCTTTTGAAACAGAAAACGGAAAACGGCGGGAAAACAAACAAAGAAAAACCAGGAGTGATGTTTACTCAAACTAAAGACAGCAACTCAAATGCTTTTCTCTTTTTACTTTTCTCTTTTCACTGTTATGAACTGTTCACTTTTTTCTTTTCTGTTTACAACTTAAACTTCTCTTTTCACTTTTCTCTTTTCTGTTCACAACTGTTCTCTTTTCGCTTTTCTCGTTTCTGTTCACAACTTAAACCCACTGTTACCGTTCACCCCTCTACAAAGGTGCGATGGGGAAGTGTGTTTGGCTGGATGTGTTTATACCGTGCCACACAGGTGGGCCTGGTCAGCGTTGATTACCACTGGGAATTCTGGGGCTTGGAGTTCTTTGCTCCAACCCCACCAGCTTTCCTACTTTGCTGGCCGGGCCCCCTGCTTGCGGCTAGCGGTACATGCTGCCTGCTCACAGAATGAGGCCACAGGTCTAGGTCTACCCTTGATTTATAGGTGTTTGCACCTGTTTGTAAAGATGAAGACACATGCAAAATCAAATTATTTATTTTAAATGAATCAGATGTCATTTCAAAGGATTAACAGAAAAGCTTGCGGGGGTCAGATACAGATGCTTCCATGTTTCCCCCTGTAGAATGATGCTTTTGCAGCAGCTACTTCCATTCTAAACCTAGAGAAAAGAAACTAATAGGAGTGGAGGTCAGAGTTATCTTGTGACCTACTCCACTTTTTTTCAGCCATTTGTACTTCTCCTTACCTCTCCTTTACCTCATCTTTTAACTCTCTCTACGGTTGTTGCGGAGAACATCGGTCAGCCACGGGGAAGGTGGAGAGGAATTTGCTGATTAAGACGAGAAAGGGCAGAGGAGGTCGACAGAGGTGGAGATAGATGAGAGGAGAGTGTCTGTAGCAGTTTCTAGTGGGAGAGAGGAGAAGTCAAGATGTGGAAGAGTGGTCAGGACAGTCCAGGCAAGAGCTGAGGGGGAAACAGAGCGAAGAGTGCGGTGAAGAGTAAAAGAACTTGTGAAAGTAGTGGTTGAAGAAGGAGCAGAGAGAGGGAGTGAGAAGGAAAGAAAGTGATGATCTGAGAAGTCCAGAGAAGTCACAGCCACATCCAGAGCAGGGACAGGTCTGCTGAAGATAAGGTCCAAAGTGTGTTTCCTGCTCTGTGTGTTGGTGCAGACTGATTGAACGTGAGATCAAGGGATGATAGCAATGGGAGTAGGCATGATGACTGGAATTTCTCCGATGGAAGGTTGAAGTCGCCAAGCAGAATAAGTGAGGCGGCTTGGATGACATCGGTGAAAATCCAAGAAATCCGGAAAATTGAATAAATCTAACCCCGCATGAAAAACAATCAATGATGGTAAGTATGGTAGTGTTATCCTCTGAGTCCGGGGGGGCTGTGACGAAATCTACATGCAAGATGGGACCAAGGACGATAAGCGACAGGTAGGGGCATGAGTTTGCCAGCGGGAAGGGTCTTACATTGCAAGCAAGTAGTGCAAGAGAATAAGATAAGATAAGATAAGATAAGATAGTCCTTTATTAGTCCCGCAGTGGGGAAATTCTCAGTGTCACAGCAGAAAGGGATGGCAAGACACTCAGTTACAAAAATTTAGATAAATAATTTACACTATATACACAATATAAATAAGAATTAAAAAAAGCAATAACAATATTATTTACAGTAATTACAGCCTCCACATGCCTGTATGACCTCCCTACAATGTCTGGGCATGCTCCTGATGAGTTGGCGGATGGTTTTCTGAGGGATCTCCTCCCAGACCTGGACCAAAGCATCCGCCAAGTCCTGGACAGTCTGTGGTGCAACGTGACGTTGGTAGATGGAGCAAGACATGATGTGCTAGATGTGCTCAATAGGATTCAGGTCTGGGGAACGGGCGGGCCAGTCAATAGCTTCAATGCCTTCATTTTGCAGGAACTGCTGACACACTCCAGCCACATGAGGTCTAGCATTGTCCTGCATTAGGAGGAACCCAGGGCCAACCGCACCAGCATATGGTCTCACAAGGGGTCTAAGGATCTCATCTCGGTAACTAATGGCAGTCAGGCTAGAGGGGAGTTTGACATGCCACAGGGATTCCGCATGAAGTGCGCATCACAGAAAATAATAGGGCTTACATTATTAAGTCTATGATATGATGTTTTCGCCTTATTTTGATATTTAGAAATAATGTAAATTGCATTTGTAAAAAAAAAGGAAGATAGCATGATCTTTTTTCTTCTATTTGGCACGCCTGTACTGCCTATGCCACGGGCCAGCCCTTTTGCTTAAGCTCACTCTGGACCCACAGCATATACATGTGTGTCTCTGTCTGAAGGGAACAGAAAAGTGGAGCATGTGAGAGATCCGTCATATCCGGATCATCCAGACAAATTTGAACTGTGTTCTCTGGAATGTAGTGGTGCTCCATCCAATACATTTGGGAGTTGGGGATAGGGTTGGGTGATCATCGAACATCTTGACCTCGCTAATGCTCTTGTCACTGAATGCTATCAGTTTTTCACAGCAATGCTCCAAAATCATTTGGTCTGGTTTTAAACTACTGTTTTCCCCTCTTTTTATTAAATTAGTGTAATTGATTATAATTTACTGTAATCATTATCTCTTTATTGCATCTGTACTAAAGTAATGTACTATGTTAATAAGGGAGCTACATCATATACAGACATGTGTGACTTGTTTCTCCTGTAACCACTAAACATTACTAAACATTTCTGCCATTGACGTGTGCCAATGAGGCCCTGATAGGCTGAAGGTGTGTCTGAGTGGGTGGAGCTTGGGAAGAGTCCGACAGAAAACACAACACACACTCTTGCCATGTGCAATACTACATTTGTCCAGGAGGGGGAATTTGTGTTAGTTTTGGTCTGAAAAAAAAAGTACTGCTGAGCCACCACTGCCTGACAACATTTAGGTAACATCAGTAAGAAATAACAGTGTACAATAATCCTGTATTACTCATCCTTTCTTTTCCTTTTCCTACAGTGAAACACACACTAAACACACTTTAGTGTAGATATTTCAGAGTGAGATAAAGCTGACACACACACAAATGGTTATTTAGGTTAGGTTATTCCAATTCACTCACACACACTGAGGAGCCAAAACAAACTCAGATCCCTGCATAAAGTGGCTCAGTGAAAGTGGTTTGGAGTGTGTGTATGTGGGTCAGTGTGTGTGTGTCAGGTGAGATGCTGTAGATGGACAGAGTGCCGGCTGGCCAGTCCAGATACACTCCTACTCTGCCAGACTGCTGTGGATGGAGAAATTCACAGATTGTCTTTTTATTGTGATAAACAGTGTACCTGTAATCAAAGTACTGCAGACTCCAGGACTGATTATTGAATACAAACCGACTGTCTAGACCACCTCCTTTCCTCCTGATCCCTCTGTAAGACATGGCTACATCAGCCTTCCCCTCTCTCCACTCAGCCTCCCAGTAACAGCGTCCAGTCAGACTCTCCACACTCAGGACCTGACCCCAACAGTTAAACCTGTCTGGATGATCCGGATATGGCTGCTTCTGTCTCACACACTCCACCTTTCTGTTTCCCTCACACAGAGAGAGACGAGTGTGTGCTGTTTTTGGGTCGAGAGTGAGCTCACATGCATCTGCACACACACACAAACACACATTTTAAAAGGGACAGCATAGTGGGAGTGTGTGTGTGCATGTGTATGTGAGTGAGTGATGGATTTTCTTACATTTCTTCAGTCTTTGTTTCATCCTGTTCTTCCCTCCACAATCCACCCTTAACACACACACACAGTTTTATTAAGATGGTAAAAGGTGATAAAGTGTGTGTGGAAATGAAACTGAAACTGGTTTTAGAAACTAAACCCTTATTAATGTAGAATTACTTATCAAAACCGTATCAATAATGTGTCATAATTATTAGCACCCCATAAATGCTTCCGAGCAGAACGTTGGGGAAGAAGGTTCTCATTTCTGTTTCTTATTTGAGTGTTCAGGAACTCTGAAGAGCTCATTCATGACTTTGTGTTTCACTGGAGGGGAAATATGATGAAACAGAGGCCACGTTCCCTCAGGCTCTCCTCAACACAGGGAGGATTAGAGAAAACACACATGATCAGAGCTGCCCTTCAGAAATCAGACAGAGTCTAGAAAAAACAGCTCCATCTCTGAAAATGATCAACTCTTCCACTGTCCAGCTGTAATACACACAGAGAACTTCAGGGAACCTGCCTGGAAGCGGATGTGAGTTTATTACCCTCAATGCTTAGTCACCAGGATGGTGGCAATCTGCAGATTATCTCAAGTCTCTATTAAAATGATCTGACAGCACCACAAATGTAAGCGGAATGTGTACAGCAGCACTGTTTGCTCTTAACTACACTGTATATCTGGTGATGTGTTTTATAAATCTGGCCAAGTAAGGCCACAACTCACAGTAGTTTCTCTAGTTTGCAGTGTGGATCCTCCAGTAGATCAGAGAGCAGCTTCATTCCAGACTCTTCAGGGTGATTATAGGTCAGATCCAGTTCTCTCAGATGTGAGGGGCTTGATTTCAGAGCTGAAGCCAGCAGAAAACAGCCTTCTTCTGTTATCATACACCCAGACAATCTGCAGAAAAGAAATGGAAAAAGAGGGAGAGATGGAATTTACACAAAATCATCTGCAAAACAAAAACAACAAACTCCAAACTCTACATAAACATCAACATTTTGACATCAAACAGGACTAAATGAAACACAATAAAAAAACTTTCAATGAGCATTATTCATCACTGCACATCACTGCACATTCCTAAATTAAATTAATTTTTTTATGAATTAATACAACAAGACTCAAGAGCAGAACCAAATTTTATATGGGCATCATTGCAGAGTTAGGTTATAGCCAAATGTGAAATCAATATTTTATTTTTATTTTATTAGTTATGTAAATAATGTAGAATCTATTTTTTTTTTATTCTTACATTTGATGCTATATTTAATGTAGTCTATCTTTTAGCTCCTTCTTCCATGTGACTGGACAGTCATTTAAGAATTGTCCTAATAGTGTCAGGACCTCGTTGTCACGCTCTCCCCCGGGGTATTCCCAGGACTCCACTCTAGTGCCCATAAAAGGAGCTAGGATACCGGAAGTCGGCCGCGCATCTCTGAAAGTGTTTCATGGTTCACTGCCACACCTGACCAGGCATGACAACTAGCTGTACCGTGTATGAATATATATCATCAATATATGTCAGAAATAAACTTTTACTTGGAAGACCAGATTACAGAAACACAATTAAAAGTTGCACATACTGCATATTTTGGGTAAAAAAGTTTCTGTTAATAATAAACTATTCTACTTACATTCTACAATACACAAAAATTTCCATCCCTATGCCACTCTGGTCACACTAAAGATGTGTGGAAAGTGGAAAGGGAATCCAACCAAATAAGATCCAGATACTACTCCATTATGCTATCAATGCCAGGTGTAAACTGCTTAATGAAGTCAGTGATCAGTGGGTGTGTCTACCTATAAAACTTTATATAAATACAAAAACTAAAACAAGCCTTTTATGATAGTGGCTACTCCTGCTCCTGTCAGTGATGTGCGTTCTGCATTAAATGTACTCATTTTTCTGACACAGTTGAATATGTGATTAGTCTATAGTCGCAGTACTTTGCTTGAGCTTCATGTATCCAACGCATCCAGCAACTCGAGGGGTTTACTGGCTTTGGAGCCAGAACTCTCCTCTAACTGGGCATTCTACAGTGGCAAGACCAAGAGGCCTGCACAGTAGTGGTCATGCCTACCATCACAGTCCATTCCAGGAAATGATGCAAGCTGTGCCAGAGACCTTCAAAATTTTCTTCTGCCAAACATTTGCTCACTGTGGAACAAAATTGACTATTTCAGACTGGATTTAACTACCTTCACTCACTTCAAGTCTGGGGACAAAGATGCTCTTATACCCAGATACCTACAGATGTCAAACGAAAGCATCAGAGTTGAGTTGAATGCATTCACTTTACATAAATGTATGTAACCTGAAAATGAAATACATTTTCCCAAAAATTATCAGAGCAGCCCACAGGGTCCGTAATATATAGAAATAAGTCATTAGCATACAGTGTGTTTAGTTGCTGCAAACTTTAGGGAAATAGAGAGAGGCTCAATAGCCCCCAAAAAATGAACAAAAAAAACAGAATCTGTTGTGTTGTGTTCTGTGGTATTACTGAACAACATTGAACATTTCTTGTGAATAAGGAAAATATTCTGAACAACACTTATTGGTATGCTCTCTAGCTTAGGGTAAAGTATATAAAAGTCATTTAACAAATATTTTAGATATAATTTTAAAAACATTCAGGAGGAAAATTGGTCCATTTTTTTTTAAAATATTTTTTTAATCAGAAAGACTCTTTTTTTCTTTTTTTTTTTGGAGTTTTTTTGGTATGTCATGACATTTGTGAAATGCTGCAACAAGGTTTTTTACTGGTATACCACTACTATATAACATTAGAATAAACCCAAATAAGCATAAAGTCAGTAGTCAGTGAGAGTGAGAGTGTCTACCCGTCTTCACTGCAATAGTTATTGAGCTCTCTAAAACAAAGATATGCTAGTTGTTCTGCACGTCCCAGGGAACATGAAAGAATACTGATCTCTTTAAATATGAGATCTTTGTAATGGTTTGTTATAATTTAATTAAAAAAAAATCTCACCTGAGTGTCTCCAGTTTACAGTGTGAACTCTTCAGTCCAGCAGAGAGCAGCTCCACTCCTGAATCCTGCAGGTCTTTGTTACTGAGGTCCAGCTCCTTCAGGGAGGAGTTGACTGTAGAGTTGACCCCAGACTTTCACAAGAGTTTACCCCAAGATTACACAAAGCTAATCTGCAAAAGGACAGAAATTACAACTGGTTCTATAAAATAGGACATTAAGTACATTATATGGTTGGGATTCATAAAAAATCATTATGTTTACATGATGTTGTCATGGAATTCTGTCAAGAATCGATAAGGCAGACAAGAATATGCATTGAGTAGCAAAGTTTTATTGAGTCTGCACGCAGCTCGTGACCACGATACAGACTGAGGTAAAAGCATTTAACATACATATTTATAGTATAGATTAGGGAGTTGAGAAAAGGGAGGGGGAGAGGGTGTGCGTGCCACACCGACGTCTGAAGAGATACATTGTTCAGGTCGCTGTGACCCATAGATCAGAGTACTGGCGCCTGAGAGGACACATTGTCCGGGTCGAGAGGTTACTAGCAGGTTAAGATAGGCTGTAAATACGTCAGGTGCACTCCCAATGCAGCTGTAATCTATGCTAGGAAAAACAATAGTGTTTCATGGGAAGAGAAGAGCGATTTAACACATGCCGTACAGGCAGTTGCAAGGCCAACACATGATTATGGTTAGCACACACTATCACAAGGCTAAGCATGATTACAATGAATAAGTGGATTTTAAATGAGTCTATTATGAATCAACATAAAATTATAATGTGGTTATAATATAATTTTCCATAACACTTTTCCCTTTTATTCTTAATAAATAATTTAAACTTTATTATGAAACAATTCTCTAAGGCCCTCAAATTGGCCATCATTCTCAGAATTGGACGTCTCTAAGAAAAGGGCTGCAGCTTGTACTTGTATGGATTTTGAGACACAGCATCCCACCAAGGAGAAAAAACATGGCCCTAGAATCAAAATGGTCAATATCAACATTACAATTAGCTACCAGCGACCACAATCTGAGTACCTCATGCCCTAATAGGGCCGACAACCAATCCCACCATCCCCCTTGCATAGTGTCCGGAGGAATCACTGCTTTACGCATGTGGCTCATGTATTCTGTGATGTTTGTACTGAAATCGGGAAGATAAAAACAGCATGAAGTATTTATCATTTTACAGACCCCCCCTTGGTGTGCTGAGAGTAAATCCAACACCATACGATGCTGTACCACGGCCGCTCGTATGGCCTGTTGTTCTTGTCTCAGAGCTCTTACAGCCCCAGCGGTGTCATTCACTGTTACCATGAGTTCGTATGCCAGTCCATTGATCTTCATTAGAGTCGCTGCTGTTCCGATCCCGGGTAGAAGCGACCATCCGATGGTACCTGTGAGTGTGGTGAATGGCTCCATCAGGCGGTACTGCCCGTAGTGTGTCTGTTGAAGTGACCTCTTCATCCTTGTGTGAGAAGCTTGAGGTTGTTTGGCGTTGTGTAGGCTGAAAACCGTGGACCTGGGAAGAACAGCCCCAGCATAGCAGCAGCCGGTCCAGTTCCTGGGGAGCTGTCCATAGGCCTTATCCCCACAGATCCATAACAAATTTTTGATGCCCTGAGGTTTAGTCATTGTGCAGTCGTATTTGGTGGTGTTCCCCTTGCATTTGGTGCCTCCACCTGTCACAGTGATGTATCTGTCACATCGTGACCATCCTACACTACGAGTCCCAGTTAAAGAGCAAGTTGTCGATTGGCTGATCACATTGCACATGGAGGGAGTGATGTGATAGACCAGGTCAGTTTGGCGAAGTGGCATGACGACCCATGGAACTGACATGTGCTGACATACCAGGCAGTGTGGCTGTTCAGCGGACCTGGCGTGTATTGCTGCAGACATGCAGGCTGTGTTGTGGTGGCATTGGATTGCTAACCTTTCTTGTTCAGTCATGCTACGGCCCTGGAAACCTGGCTCCAAGTCCTCTGCCACTACTTCCTCCTCCTCTGCTTCCTGTGCATTTAGCAGTCTTTCCTTCAGCAGTTGTTCATCCGTTGGTACAGGGGGGAGAGCGATGAGGGAGAGTGGAGCACAATAATCAACCCCTGCTCGTTTAATGCAGCATTGGTAGTTGCCGCTAGGGAGAGTTTCATTCCATCTTCCAGTCACATTTATACCCAGCTGATTGCCATCTTCTGGTAGTGTTATCAGTGTGATGTTGGCCCCACTCTTGATCTCTGACTGGGCAATGGGGTCATAGAGATATTTCCGGTAATCTGCATAGCTATAAAGATGGCTGGGTACTTTTATGATGCGACAGTTTAGCACCTGTGACTTATCCACATGTGCTGTGATCATTTGACGCAGGGGGTTGTCAAATGCATGTTTCCACAGGTAGTCTCGCCCACTGGATGTGTAGATTAGGTGTTTGCGTCCCATCTTGGCAAGTCCAATGTCTGAGGCAGGTCCCTCAGTCTCCCATTGGACAGTGACAGTTGCATTTGTTTGTGCTGTTGCCATCCGGAAGCAGTAGATGAGCAGAAACACAGTCACACCCCACCCCGGTGTTCTTGGCAGTCCCCAAGTGCCCATAGTGGCCGGCATTGCCGAAAACACCCTATAGCACAGGTCCTGACCTAAGACGGGGTGTGCTGTGTTTCGCTGTCCTCCACCGGTGGTGCCCTCTTGCAGTGCGTGTGATGTACCCACGTTGCTCGTCCTTCAGTCCTCACAGCTGTGTGGGTGACCATCAGCATGTGATGCGGTCCATCCACCCTCCTGGCTGGAAGTCGTGCAGCGGACTCTCTGTTGGGCTCGGCAGCACTGCTTTCACCTGTGTGCACGAATGGGGTCCTGTTGTCACTTGAAACTCGGCTTGGCAGCCCCCATCTTGGGATGATTTCTCTCAGGAACGCCTTTGTGACTGCTGCTCCATCCTGTTTTTTCTGTTGGAAAAGCCTCAGACCACATACTGAACATGCACAAAACCAGCAAGTATTTTTCCCCTTCAGCCGGAGTAAGTTCTACAAAATAAAGTGCTGAAACGGTCCAGTTGCTGGGGGGTGACCAGCTGGTGGGGCTCTTGTGAGTCCCTGGCCACGAGTTGTGTTTTGTGCACACACTAAACATTTTGAACAAAAATTTCGGGTGAGTGTAGTGATGCCTGGTGCATACCAATGTTTTGTTATGCTATGGACATGTAGCTACGCCCATGTACAATTTCAACTAGGCCCCTCATGTATGCTCTAGGCAAGCAGGGGCGATTTGTTTGTGTGTGTGCACAAACAGAATTTAGTTTGCTGCATTCGGCTTTTCTCCATTGCTTAATTTCTGTTGCAGTAGCCATGGACTGAATTTCAGTGATGCTTGCAGGCTGTGTAGTGTGAGGTAGCTGTGAAGCTCTGCAAATGCGTTACCTTTGCTGACAGGATCTTGGGCTGCTGTATGAGCAGCACATTTCATTACTGCAACCTCAGCTGGTAGCATAACAGCTTCCAGAAGATCCTTGACTAATGCATGGTGTTTGATTTTGCTCCCTGAGCTGGTTGGGAAGTTCCTGTGCTTCCAAATATTCCCGAAGTCATGCAGATTGTTTACTCTTTTGCCTTCGGGTAATTTGCATGCTTCAGTCAGAGCTACAAGTTCTGCAGCTTGAGCAGAGTATGATGGGGCAGTGCCTGTGTTTTGAGCACTTCTGTCTCTGAAACCACAGAATATGCTACTCTGTTAGTACCTGTGTTGTCTCTGCGAGCAGAGCCATCCACAAAAGCTCCATTTCCGCATTCTGTAATGGTTCCTCTTTGAGGTCAATGCGGGGGCTACATGTATGTTGTAGGACTGCCTGGCAGTCATGAGGTTCCCCGTCCTCAGCTGTTGGGAGGAGGGTGGCTGGGTTGAGAGTGGAGCATCGCTTTACAGTGATGTTTAGCATGTCTAAGAGTGTGGTGTGATACCTCAACCACCTTTGTGCAGATAGGTGGGACACCTTCTGGTCCTGCAGGATGCGGTGAACCGCGTGTGGGACCATCACTGTCAGTGGAGCATAAGCAACAATGTCCCTGGATGCTGTAATTGCCTTTTCTGCTGCAGCTACTGCTCTGAGACACATTGGTAAACCCTGTGCTACAGTGTCTAACTTGCCTGAGAAATACGCCACTGGGTGTTGTTTATTACCATGTGTTTGAGTGAGCACAGATGTCATGTATTTGTCCTTAGCATCTACCATTTGAGTGAATGGTTTTGTTGGATCAGGGATTCCCAGAGCAGGCATTGTTTGTAAGGCCTTTTTTAACTCATTAAAAGCTTGCTCTGCTTCTGGAGTCCACTTTAAGACTGAGCTGCTGCTTCCCTTATTGGGAATAATATCTCTCAGAGGGCCCTCTTTTTCTGCATAAGAAAGGATAAATGTTCTGCAGTATGAACACATTCCCAAGAAGGAGAGCAGCTGCTTCTTTGTCTTGGGTTTGGGGAGAGAGACTATGGCCTGTGTGTGTGATCAGCTGACAAGGCCTGAGTGTCTCTGGAAAGTATGTGACCCAGGAATGTAACTTCCTGTTTGCAATATTGCAATTTGCTTTGCTGGCCTTGTGCCCCTCATTGGCTAAATGGGTGAGGAGTGCCAGGGTGCCTGCTTGACACAATTTCCATGTGGGGGGTTGTAAAAGCCTTGTAAAGGTATACGTCTGACCTTCGAATGAAAATGCAAACCAGAATTGACTGTCTGGATGGACAGGTATGCTGAAAAAAACATTTGCCAGGTCAACTACTGAAAATCACCCATGATCGCTTGGTATCTGAGAGAGTATGGTGTGTGGGTTGGGTACTTCTGGCGCTCGTGGATGTAAAGCTGCATTTACAGCTTGTAAATCCTGCACAAATCTCCACTCATCTCTGCCTGGTTTCTTAACTGGGAAGATTGGAGTTCGCACAGGAGAGGAGGGGCATGGAATGATTACTCCAGTTTCTTTCAAAGACTGAAACACGGGCCTAATGCCCTCCAAAGCCTCCTTTTTTAAAGGATACTGATGTTGTTTGGGCCTGTAATCTGACTTTGGCACAATACGGACTGGTTCACAGTTCTTAACCAATCCCACATCATGTTTCCCACACGCCCAGAGTGTGAGAGGCACAGATGACAGCTCCTCCTCCTCGGTTGGGGTGAGCGCAACACCGGTGAAGAGCTCATTCTGTGTGAGCAGCTCCACAGTTCGGTTCACCAGCAGCTCGTAAGCATGCTTTGGTTTCCACGCATTAGCAGTGGGGCTAAAGAAAACTAGGGTTTTAGGTGGGTTGCCAGTCCGACAGTCGACTGAGCCATGCAGCCCATGGCCCCACCTCTTCCCACTGCATTGTGTCCTCTGACCTCCCCAACGCAATGTGAGGAGTCGAATCCGACACATCAAACAACTCACTCTGTACTTCACACAACTGAACCAGGGCAGCAGCCCACCGATCACTCCACACGAGTGCACACACGTTCAGCATTTCTCTGTCTACTTTAAAAACTCAGTTTCATAGTCAAAATCAGGTCCATCAGAAACATGGGCCATACAATATAAATCATCTGGCTTTTTCCAAAGCAAATGGGTTGAGACTGTGCTTTTCACCTCTCAGAGGAAGTGTTTCATTGTTTCTCCTGTGCTGTCCAAACACTGCCACTCATAGGCATACCCTGGTCTACCTGGGTCATACTGAACCATCTGAGGTTCCCCGAAAGAAATGGAGAGCCCCTTTGGGGTGCTCTGGAGTGTGCAATTCAATTTGCACATCAAATCTCGTGCCATGAGGTTGGCTGGACAGACAGGTGAAACAATGAAACAATGTTCAAACTCATAAGTTTCTACTTTGCATTGGAGGGGAGTGGACACCTTTTCTGTTACCGTATTACCCCCTACACCTATAATAGTTACAGTTATGTCAGGTTGAAGTGGACACACAATCTGTTCTTTTTGTATTACTGAGTGGGCTGTCCCACTATCTACCAAAAACTTCAATTTCTTCCGATTTATTACAATTTCAATTTGTGTCAAAGCTGTGGGGTTTTTACTGAGTTGCTGTGCTAACGAATAGTATGGATTTTTCACTTCCCTGCTTGGTGCGTCTCCGTCTGTGTCCTCGCCGTCCCGCCCAAGCTTACGCAACAGCAGTCGTCTTAGCTCCATAGCTGTGGGTCGGCAGGATCTCACAAAGTTCTGTAACTCTTGGCTGAAATGTTCTCCCCCCACTGTTGCTGAGTGGGGGAGACTGGAAGCGGCCTCTGCAATATCAGCTTCAGTCCAGTGTCTGTGTACCATAATCACTCCTTCTGCTCCAGCCACCTCAACCATAGGGAACTGTCCAGCTGGTGGAGTTAGAGGTGGGGGAGGCCAGTATTCGCCCTGTGGAATCGCTGGCATTGCAAATACCGGTCCTCGTGGTGGATCACTGCTGGGGGGGCGGTAGGCCTGTCTTCTGCTGCCGAAAGCGGGTATGTCCACTCACTGGGATGTTTCCTGAGGCCTGTTCCACTCGCCCTCATTCTTCCTCAGTCAGGCCTTGGTCCTGTTCACGGGTCAGTGGAGCATACGGTCCCTCTGAAGTGTTTCCAACTGGTTTGGATGCCAGTTCCTGTGTGGTCCTATCTAGCACCCCCTTAAAGTCCTGTAGTTGGTCTCGCAATTGGGCTTGTAGTGGTGGCTGACGCGGTGCGTCTTCAGCTGGGTATGGAGGGGGTTCTGCTGCGGGTGTCGATGCTTGCACTCCAGCCGCTTGGTTGATCTGCTTGTCGGGCCGTTGGTTGAGCCGTTTGCTGAGCCACTGGTTGAGCTGCTGGCTGGGCACTGGAGGTGCGGCGTCGAGGTCGGGATCGGCTGTGAGATACACACACTGAGAGACACCGTTAGTTCCCCCTTTTCCCTCCCAAGCCTGTATCTGGCCTTGACGCTTCTCTGGTTCTTCCAGCCAGAAATTCAACATGCTCAGCATTCCCACACTGTGATTTGACCAATGTTCTAAAGTTTTTTATCTGTTGTATTTGGCTTACTGCCCAGTCTAGTTTTGAGTTTCTCAAAATATTTCTTCTGATATTTAACACTTGCTATCATTATGAGGAAAACCAAAATATTTAACCCAGAAGTGCACATAATGCACTTCTAATAATAATTTTTGAAAAAATGCTGCTTCTTTTTATTATATTATATTATATATATATATATATATATATATATATATATATATATATATATATTAAATAAAAAATAAAAAGAAACTTACTATGATGGAATCCCATTTTGCTCTCTCAATGCACTGTACCTTCTGCAATTTAGTCCCAAAAAGTTTTACTGTGAGGTTTTTTTGCCTCAATTTCTCACTACGTCCCCACCACCTGGACCCGGGTCACTAATCACTATCGATACGTCTAAAGATAGAGGACTTAAAACCCATCCGTCTAATAATAGCGGACTAAAAAACCCGTCTGTCTACTACCAGAGGACTAACATCCGTCTAACAATAGAGGACAAACATCCGTCTAACAATAGAGGACCAACATCTGTCTAATAATAGAGGACTAACGTCCGTCTACTAATAGAGGACAAAACCGCAGCAGTCTACTGCGCCTATTTCACAGTACGTCATGAAATATACACTAAGGTGGTGGAGGACCAAGGCAAAAACTCCAGGGATTTCGGAGTATATTGTTATACTCACTGAATGATCCAATTCAGGTTCTAACAGGTCACCACTGGTTCGTTTGGATGAGGCAGGCCTTGCAGGCGGAGGGATGATCAGTCGCGCTCACCCCCACGGTACTTGCCCTTGTTCTGTGGGTCTTCCTCGTTTGGGTCCGGTTCGTTTCTCCGGAGGGCGTCCCCGGTGTGCGCACAGCTGCTCTACCTCTGCTGCAAGGCCGTGCTCATCCTGTTCATGACGCCAAGTTTGTCATGGAATTCTGTCAAGAATCGATAAGGCAGACAAGAATATGCATTGAGTAGCAAAGTTTTATTGAGTCTGCACGCAGCTTGTGACCACGATACAGACTGAGGTAAAAGCATTTAACATACATATTTATAGTATAGATTAGGAAGTTGAGATAAGGGAGGGGGAGAGGGTATGCGTGCCACACCGACGTCTGAAGAGATACATTGTTCAGGTCGCTGTGACCCATAGATCAGAGTACTGGCGCCTGAGAGGACACATTGTCCGGGTCGAGAGGTTACTAGCAGGTTAAGATAGGCTGTAAATACGTCAGGTGCACTCCCAATGCAGCTTTAATCTATGCTAGGAAAAACAATAGTGTTTCATGGGAAGAGAAGAGCGATTTAACACATGCCGTACAGGCAGTTGCAAGGCCAACACATGATTATGGTTAGCACACACTATCACAAGGCTAAGCATGATTACAATGAATGAGTGGATTTTAAATGAGTCTATTATGAATCAACATAAAATTATAATGTGGTTATAATATAATTTTCCATAACAATGTTTACAGTCATACAGATACAATAGTATTCTAAAACACGATAAAATGAATCATGTTGTCAGTGTCCTTATCATGTTTCTCAGCTTCTCCACATTTTTCCAGTCAATTTACAGAACATTCACCTTAGTGTCTCAAGTTTACAGTGTGAGAGCAGCTCCACTCTTGAATCCTGCAGGTCATTGTTACTGAGGTCCAGGTCTTTCAGAGAGGAGTTTACTGATTGTAGAGCAGAGCATAGAGCTTTACATGAGTTGTTGGTGAGAGAGCATCCAGAAAGCCTGCAAACGCAATAGAAACAATAAACAAATAATATATAAAATGGGCCAAACATGCAACCTAAAAAAAGAAAAGTCATTCTACTAGTGTTCAAAATGTGCCTAATCCCTGATCCCTGAACACTGAAGTTCAGAATGTACAGTGCCAATATGGGGGTGGCGGAGGTGTATGTTTTAAACTGGCTTTAAACTTAAGGGCACAATCTGCTTTCATGCTTTTTAAACATCATCTTCCTAGATCATCAAGATTTGTACTGATATACTACATAAGATTTCTACTGATTTTGACCATGTGAAATTTACTAGATACTCAGATATTCTGATTGTCTGGCTTAGCACAGCACAAAAACAACGCTTATTAGCGGTTCTCTGAGAGCCTAGTGCAGCTTTTAATACAGTCAACCACATATAGCAGCACACATACCCATTAAGCACATTACTATCTTTGAACTTAAATTCTTTTTAAAGGAAAAATAGCATATTATCTTTCTGGATATCCTAAACAATTAATTTGCTTGCTACTACAAATTTCCTGTTATTTTCAACCAATCAGAGAACTGTAAACTAAAATATGGGTATGCATGTGTTCACATATTCTGATGGCCATTTTGAAAGCGGTCTGAAAACTTCAAAAGAACGTAGTCCTGTAAACAGTCCTGTGACATTTTTTAGGTGATTTTAACTTCAAGTTTGGGTGACACTACTTTTTACTAAAGAGGGATAAATGTTTTAAACTATGCATAGCACCACTTGAATGTGGTAAATAGTTTGGAGTTAAATCTTTTTAGAAAGATAGCACAGCTACAGTACATTGTATTTAATCAAAATGAAATAAGGCTGCTAATTCATACATTATTTCCATTTTTCAACACAAAGACATATTTTCAGACTCAATCAAACCATAACTCACTCCCTAAAACACTTATTGTTAGTCTGTTACTAACAATGTTTTCAGTGTGTTCTTACCAGACTGTCACTTTGGATTGGTCAGCTGTTTTCCTGTCTTTCTGTGTCTTAAACGTGTGTGCAAGATATGCTTACATTAGCACACAAGAAGTTGTACCAACTACCACACGAAATAAGTAAGTGAAAGGAAGCCTAAGTAAGTCTTATGCCTTCTGCAAAGAGAGAGTGGGGAGGGCAGTCTTGCTGTGACTTTTATGTACCATTAAACCCTTAATAAATATACAAACTCTGACTAAAATAAACAGGACAAAATGCTGTTCTCGAAAATGATTTGTAATATTCTAACTGAAATGTGGTCAATGTTTTTACTCAATCAATATTCAAATACATCTATGAATGCAGATGTTGTGTTAATGTAGATAAAACACTCACACAGCTCTTCTGCAGGCAGTCACAGCTGGGATCAGTCTCTCATAACTCTCCTCTGATGTGTTATATTTCTTTAGGTCCAGCTCCTCCAGCACCTCCTCCGAGGTCAGAAGCATGCAGGCTAGTGCTGAACACTGTCCAGGAGAGAGCTTCTCTTCTGAGTGTTTCTCTGAGTTTAGATACTCCTGAATCTCTCTGGAGAGAGACTGGTCCTTCATTTCATACAGACAGAGGAACAGATTGATGGATCTCTCAGTAGTAAGAGAACCGTGATGTTCTGGATCATCTCCTTTGATTAAGCTCTTAATGTACTCAGTAGTTTTGGACTTCAGTGAGATGCCCAGCAAGAAACAAAGGAAAAGATCCAAGTGTCCAGTCTGACTTTCTACAGCTTTATTCACAGCTCCCATCAGCAGCTCATCCAGTGGAACATTTTCTCTGTATCACGGTTTATATAACAGCAGCTCATCCAGAGGAACATTTTGTCTGTACTGTGGTATAAAACACTGCAGTTCCTTCATGTTCTTGCTTTCATAGCAGTGAAACACATAAACTGCAGCCAGGAACTCCTGAAAGCTCAGATGAACAAAGCAGTAGACCTTCCTCTGGTAAAGCACACATTCCTCCCTAAAGATCTCAGTAAAAACCCTAGAATACACTGAGGCCTCAGTGACGTCAATACCGCTCTCTCTCAGGTCCTCTTCATAGAACATCACATCAGCTGTTTGAACGCCAGTTCAGCCAGTTTCAAAAGCTTGGGTCTGTTGGATTCCAGCAGTTTCTTTGGGTCTCTCTCATCTTTCTCCTCATACTTCTGGTTCTTCATGTTGGTCTGAGTGATCAGGAAGTGGGAGTACATTTCAGTCAGAGTTTTAGGGATTTCTGAGTGATGACGTTTGATGAGTCTCTGAAGCACAGTGGTTGAGATCCAGCAGAAGACGGGAATGTGACACATGATATGGAGGCTCCTCGCTGTCTTAACATGGAAGATGATTTTCTGGGCTTGGTCTTGGTCACTGATCCTCTTCCTAAAGTACTCCTCCTTCTGTGAGTCATTAAATCCCTGGATTTCTGTCACACAGTTAATGTGTTTAGGAAGGATCTGATTGGCTGCTGCAGGTCGGCAGGTTATCCAGATTAGAGCAGAGGAAAGCAGCTCTCCTTTGATGAGGTTGGTCATCAACACACCCACTGATGAGGTGATGTCAGATATTTTCTTACACTCCTCAAAGTTCAGTGCAATTTTGCTTTCATCCAGACCATCAAATATGAACACAGCTTTGATCTCCTCATAGATCTTTGGATCCAGGTCTTTAAGCTCAGGATGGAAGTCACACAGAAGTCCATGAAGACTGTACTGATAGTCTTTAATCAGGTTCATCTCCCGGAATGGAAGAACAAACATTTTTTTCCCCTTCTTTTTTACTTCAACTTATATTATTATACTTTATTTATTTTGTATATATTTTTTATTATTATTTATTAATTTCTTTTTTGTTATCTTTATCTATTGGTGAATGGAGGGACAGCAAAGTAAGAATTTCATTGTACAGCGTAACTGTCTGTTTCTGCTGTGCATATGACAATAAAACTCTTGAATCTTGAATCTCTGCCCAGTCCAGAATGAACTTCTGCACAGAGACAGTTTTCCAAATTCCAGCAATGCCTTTAGTTAGCACACTCCTCAGATCTTGAGCTTTTGGTTCTTTATCTTCTCGTTCTTTGTGTTTGAGACCTTTATGATCCTTTAGAGGTTTAAAGATGTCTGTGCAGTTGATTGGAGTATCTTCTCTGTGTCTCCTAAGTGTTTTCTCCATCTGTAGTACCTCATGTTCTTCATTCACCCCTTCACTCTCTCCCTCTATGATGTAGAGCTGTGTATAAATGCTGTTCAGGAGGGTTTTATTCTCTTCTGTTTTGATTCCCTCAAATAAGCTTTCATACTTCTTCTTCATGCTGCTTTTGTGTCTCCTCATGACTCTGTACAGGACATTGTCTACTGGTTGCTGAGAATCCTGCTGCAGGGGTACAGTTCCCCCCACCAGTGTGCATGTGTGTGGTGCTGTGTCTGTGGAGCCCTGCCCAAAGGGGGTCAAACAGAATCATCAGAAATATAACATCAAACGAAACCAATTTAAATAGTTGAACACAGCCTATTGAACAAGAGCTTTCTCCAAATTTAACATAGCATGCCACACTTAATGGCAACAGCAATCTCAGAATTATTCAACCCCCTAAAAAGAATCTCTCATAAGAGCACATATATGCAAGACAAACAGAAACTGCTGATGTTATCGATAATAGGGTGGTGGGTTCAATTTCCGGGCTTGGCAAGCATCAAGGCCCTTTACCCTCTCTGCTCCCCGGGCGCTGGAGTTGACTGCCTACCGCTCTGGGTGTGTGTGTACTCATTGCCCCTAGATCACTAGTGTGACTGTGTGTTCACTACCACAGATGGGTTAAATGCAGAGGACACATTTCGCTGTACAGTGTACACTGTACAGTGACAAATACATGCACCTTTACCTTTAATACTAGCATAGCATAGCAATAGCATTTTAGCATTAATACCATATAGCCAGTGACTGGACACACTGGACTGTCCTGCTGAGGTTTTAAGTCATAACCATATATATGTGTGTGTGTGTGTATTATATGAAGTAAGGTTCTATTGCTTAATTACTCTTCAGTGTTTCACTGAAAGACAAAAACTCACTCTTGGTCAAAAAGTGAAGCTCCATTACTGAAATTAGGATAATTAATGAACCGGTCACTCTGCACACAGCTGGGTTCTCCTCGTCCACTGCTGAAACCAAGAGGTTGCTCGATGGACCAGTTACTCTTCATAGACACACAGCTGGGTTCTCCTCGTCCATTGTTGTATGCAGGAGGTTCTGTAATAGACCAATCACTCTTCATAGACACACAGCTGGGTTCTCCTCATCCACTGCTGAAACCAATAGGTTGCTCGATGGACCATTCACTCTTCATAGACACAGAGCTGGGTTCTTTTCCTCCACTGTTGTATGCAGGAGGTTCTGTATTAGACCAGTGTCTCTTCATAGACACACAGTTGGTTTACTGGAGGTTCTGCAGGCTTTCCGCTGAGGCAGTTGATCTACAATGAGAGTAAAGTGTTCAGTAAATACCTTCTTAAGTCTGAGTGTAAGAGACAGTATTTACTTCTCTGAGTGCTGATGGATCCTTGCACACCTTGGGTCAGATGTTCCGCATCCACTGCTGGACTGATGAAGCTCCATTGTAGAGTGTTTGCTCTCCAATCACAATCACGGTCTGCTCCACTTCTTTAATCTTTAAGCTTTTGGCTCAGAAAAAAAGCCCTGGGAATGAAAACCTAGCCTAACCATATTTTGATAATTTCAATATAAATTGCTAGTTGCAGCTCATATACCCCAGTTGATAACAATTACCTCAGGACATCTAAACCACACTTCAACCCAATCTAAAGACGACATTCTAATAACTACATTCTACATTCACAAATGTTTCAGCATGATAGATTTAACTGGTCAACACAACTTATCCATGACTTCTTTCTAAATTGACTACATTATAAAAATGTTTTATATGCTGTACTCTGTTTATTTATTGCTGTGTAAGCTCAGTGCTTCACTAACAATATAGTGACAAAGCTAATAGAAAGTGGATCCACATGGTTACTCCTCAATTTATGTGCTAACACATCAGAATACCTTCTGAGCTGAACCGTGACCCGGACAGTGCTTCAGCCTCACTGCAGTGAACATCTCAGTTGTGTGAATGGCTGATTCAGGATGGGATTTACTGCATTCATCTACAATTCATTCAACACACACAAGACCTTCAGCACAAGAGTCAGTAGTGCACTGGGATATTTATAAGTGTATGTGATCTATTGTATTTGTCACATGAAGAAACTTTAAATTTTACTTAAAATAATGGCTACATAGAGTCATTAGATTTGGTTAATATCCAGTCATGCCCAAAGTGCATCAGCCAATGTAAACGTCCAGATTACAGACAGAATGTAATAGCAACTTTAATAGCAAACGCATTTAGTGGCTAATAGAGCAACAGATTTAAGGAACTTCCATACCAATGGTTAATAAAGGCTGGTGAATACCCACTGCAGATGCAAGGTCTAGTGATGTAATTAATGAAAGGGCCACGAACACAAAGGCACCACCCAAAAATTAAAACAACGAATTGATCACCCATTGACAAACAACTTCAACAGAAGCTCCTCCTCTTTACTGATAAACACCAACCAGCTCCATGGTGTTTGAGTGTGTTGGATCAGTGTGTTATTTTTAATAACCTGAAAAAATAGTATTTTGAGTCTAAATAATTAGAATGCTTATTGTATTGTATGTATTATATATATGTATTATATACTAATATAAAAATAGTTATTTGAACTGAAGAATCAGAACTGAGTTAATCAGTCTTTCAGTATTAAATAATGAAGTGTAGATTTTCAGCACTTCAGTAAACAGCAGTTCAGATACAAACACATTAGAAACAATGATCAATAACACTGACTGAGGGACTAAGTCATATAATGAGTGCTTGATTGAAAAATGAGTGATTCACTCTACTTTGGAGTGCTGGATATCACTGCCTGGAACAAAACACTTGTCAAACTGGTCTTCTGGGTCACACAGTGTTACTGCACCTTTTTTTAACAGACGTTATTTCAGCTCCTGTCTGATAATTCAGATTCCAACTCTGGACCATAACACACATAACTCACAGCAGAAACATCAGACTGGACACTGAAATATCAGACATTTCATATGTACTGATCCACCTTTATACTGAAACATACACACACACACACACACAAACACTTTAGCTAAGAAACACCTTGACAGGTAATAATCACGTGACCTACTTTACTGTGTAAAGTTTGAGTGTCTGTCCTGTTGGAGTGTGTAAATCTACTTGATACTGAAGATTAGAATCACTAACATAGAGAAACGCAACACTACAGTCACATCAGAAACAAACTGAGAGCACTGTTACCTTTTCTGAAGCTCCTCTAGAAGTTCTTCAGCCAAAAAGTCCAACTTCCTCCACCTTTAGTGAAACCGAAACTGGGATAAGGTGTGGCTCGTTTTGGGGTGTTTCTGCCTTTCTGGACTGTGCAGAAGTGCCCCCAACAGGACTATTGTGCAGTGTTGCGAGGTGAATTAGCAGAACGTTCTATGTTTCTATATTTGGGTGATTTCTTCACTGAGGGGTCCCAGTGTTTTAAATTCAGGTCATAAACTCATGTTAGAAATACTTCTTTTTTTATTATTTAAATATAAATAACTCTGTAATTAAATATATTATTTACAAAATATTATTTTACAAATATTATTAGTGTAAAATAACCTATTTAAAAGACTCCAAAACTGAATCTAATGTCAGAGAGTTTATTGAGTCCACTTTTACCTTTATTATTACAGCTTCAATTCCTTCTGTTTCTCTGTAGAAACCTGCAGGAGATCTTTTCCACACCTCCAAGGTTCAGTCATAGATATCTGAACATTTTAATGCCTCTCACAAAACAAACTCATTGATATGGAGGTCTGGATTCTGGGGTAGTCAATATATTGTTCTAGGAACAGCAGATAAACTCTCCTGATTATGGCTTAAAACTCTTGTGATGGAGTTTCATTTTCAGAAGAATCTTTAGTTCCATACTAAACAGTTCAGAAGAGCTCCAGCTTAAACTGCAGGAGTAATATAGATCTAAAGATCTGAGGAGAACAGGATCTAAACGCCCCTGCTCTGGTTCCTCTACATTTATCTTTAGAATAAATCAAGTTGAATTAATTATTTTTTTTAAAGAGAGAATGTAAAAAGCTCTAATATGTAGGAAAAAATGACACGGCTTTACAGAGTTGAGCTGCTGTGATCGGTGTGAATGTCTTGGTCCGGGCAGTACGCAGCCCGGCTACTCAACTACTGGCTGCTGTTGAGACTGCACAACACTTCAGCACAATCCACCATTTGATTTGTATTATTATTATTGTATTATTATTATTGAAGTATTTAGTTAAATATATTGCATAAATGCATAAATGCATAAATTTTGATCAGAGAATGAAAGCATGCTTTATCGGAGAGCACTGATGCTTTTTTACGCCCCTACTAGCCCTACTGCTCCATCTTATATCTCACCTCCCTCCTCTGACAATTAGCCTGGATGCAGTTGCTCAGCCATGGAAAACCTATTCCATGAAGTGCTCTATGCACTGTTCTTTAGCTAATCTGAAGGCCACATGAAGTTTGAAGGTCTATAGCAATTGACTCTGCAGAAAGTTGCCGACCACTCTGCACAATTTTCCTCAGCATCAGCTGACCCTGCTGTCATTTTACTTGGCCTACCACTTTGTGTCTGAGATGCTGTCTTTCCCAATCGCCTCCACTTAATTATAATACCACTGACCACTGACAGTGGAATATTTAGTAATGAGAAAAACATTCACGACTGAAGCTGGAATTCACTAAGCTCCCTTTCTTTCACAAATATGTGTAGTAGCAGTCTGCATGTCTCTGTGCTCTGTGCTGTTTTATACATCTGTGGCCATTGAATTGATTGGAAACCTGAATTTAATGATTTGAATGGGTAAGTGAAAATTTTGGCAATATAGTGTATATTAATTATATATGAGCTCAGTGTTGGTCATCATCAATGCTTTACTTTAAAGCATGCAAACATTGTAAACATTGTTTTCAGCCATCACCCATGCCACATCCCTTCTAGTGTGACATATGCTGAACGCCTCTTTGATTTGTGTAGGACTATAAGAGAGTTGAATGTGTGTAAAACTGAAACATATTACTACTATTAAATCCAATCCAAAATACAAGGCTTCTGTAGACTAAAACAAACTGAGAAAAATAGTTTTAATTTCAGGTCATACAAAATGATATTTCACCATTACCACTAAGAAAAGTAGTTTATTATCTAGACACCAGTGTGTGTACTATGTCAATCATGTCTATGTAGCAGTGCTGCCCAGACAGAAATGGTTTCTATATACAGAATATATATATATATATATATATATATATATATATATATATATATATATATATATATATATACACACACACACACACACAAACATACACACACCCATCTCATTATGAAGAAATACATAGTGAAAAATAATAATAATAGGGTTTATCATTTTTGTTATTGTGTTTCATTCCGTCCTGTTTGATGTCAGAGTGTGGAAGTATATCTCTCTTAGTGTTTGTTGTTTTTGTTCCTGCTCCTTTTTTCCTTCCTTTCTGCATATTGTCTGGTTGCATGGTTACAGTAGAAGGCGGTTCTTCTTTAGCTTCAGCTCTGAAATCCAACCACTCCCATCTGAAATAACTTAATCTCACCTATAATTACCAAAGAATGTCTATAGTGAAAGTGCTCTTTGACCCACTGGAGGAACCACGCTGTAAACTGTAGAAACTGCTGTGAGTTGTATGTTATTCAGATTCAGTAAACACCGCCAGATTTCCATTGGAAAAGAGGAAATATGTTGAACTGACACGTCTTCTCATTCATGTCAGTAACAGTTATTGCAACTGCCTGCAGAGCTGTTTTGTCTCTGTCAGATTTTTAAAAGTCAGCTCTGATCATGTGTGTGTTCTCTAATCCTCTATGTGAAGTGCTGGTATTCTTTAAGGACACATTGGTTAAAAAAACAGTACTGTATTTGAAAGGTTCTGCTTTGCTGAGCTTGAGCATCACAACAATCAGCACAGCTGGAATTGAGGTTTTTGAGAGGGATTTTTATCTAGGAGCACATTAATGCAGAATTCAATATTGTGTATTTTACCACAATTAAGCTTTACTTATTTATTTGATACAACAATGATTGTTTACCACATTGCAGTGAATCAGTCATAGAGATGCATTAAATACATTTTCACCACTTATTGATGAACTGATGTAATAACCAAAATTACAGTCAGTGACCACACATCATTCCCATTATTGTGAAATGGAAATGATGTTGAAAGCATTGCAGGGTTGAAGTGGTTTGGTTACAACTTAACTAATTTAAAAAGTTCAAAAATTGATGCTAATGCCTCACAACCCACTTGTTCCCACACTGCGCCTCAGTGTTTGCCAACTACTCATACTAGATTGCTCACAGGTAATTACGCGAAATCTATTTCTT
Organism: Salminus brasiliensis; assembly: GCF_030463535.1. Lineage (NCBI taxonomy): Eukaryota > Metazoa > Chordata > Actinopteri > Characiformes > Bryconidae > Salminus > Salminus brasiliensis. Next base: position 35,768,981 of record NC_132888.1, on the reverse strand, counting down.
TAGGTGTTAGCTAAACTGGTTTATTCTTGAGCCATTTTGGGAGGATGTTGGGTAGCTGCTGCATTGGCATTGTACCTGTTCTTGGGTGGAACAATCATCACCACTTTAACACCTTCTAACTCAACCACCATTGTGTCAGCTGCTGTCTTCCTCCCCTGACCATGACTGTTTTGTACTGCTAAATCTCCTGCAAGATATCTCAGCAGCTGAGAGGAGGCATTACGAGGGCTGTGTAAGGGCCCAGTGTGTATTTCATGAAGGCTCAGAAGCTGGCCAGCTCACTGGCTCTTGTTTTGTTGATGCTTGCAGCTTGCTAGCTGCCTATACACACCATGGACACCATTTACATTTTACATTCAGAGAAGCCATGTTCCTCTTTTTGTTTTCTGTGTTGGTGTTTTTCTGTCACATACAATGTGGTCAGTCCTGTGGTGTATGCTTTCAAGACACCAAACATGAAGGAAGCAAGCAAATTGGTCTGGAGCAAGACTCTACCATGTCACTGAGGACAGTAAAAAAGATCAGAGCAACCAGACAGGAGGAATGTAAAAAATGCAAGCGGCTGCAAAACTGTAACGACTCTAGAGTTAAGGTGGAATTGCTTTGAGGAGAACTGCAAAATGAAATTAGGTATAAGCTACTATGACTGTCTTAGACCAACACACTGCTACCATATATCAGTTTGCAAAGCCAAAACTGTTTTAACCCCTTAAAGCAGAAAGGCTTATCATACACTAAGGTGTATTACTTAGTAACTACAGGGACTTCTGTACAAACTGGTGGAGCAATTCTTTGGTAGGAAACATTTTTGGCTTATTTTACCTTCTGATGATATAAGCTTACTGTGCCTCAGTAAATACTAAATCAGGACTGGCTAATCACCTGTTAAAATCTATTAACATGACATCTGAATCATGACTTATGCTGCTTCAGTAAGAGCAAAATTACCTTCCGTTAGTATTGTGTCCATATAACTTAGATTTGGAGTATAGTATGCTTGAAGAATGTCAAGAACACGTAAAAAAAAAAAAAAAAAAAAAATTAGACATGAGAACCCCCTCCGGAGAGGACAGAGGACAGTGTTTTTTTGTGTTCAAAAGATATATTTCAGTGAACCTGGCGGAGTTCATCAATGATCCTGAGTAGATCAGCAGCCCTGATTCCCCAGTTACTGCTTGTTCTCTCTATTTCTTTTGCTATTTGCTAAATATTAATCAAAATATTAATGAATTCTTCATCAGTGCTTACAGGACACTGTACAACGGGTTGCAGTTGGCTGAATATTCTCAGTCCAGCATGACAGCAGTGCCTCATACACTTGTATCAGTGCAACACACTCCTAAAACACCACCGCCACGTTACTCAGTTTCACTGCAGTGCTAAGAATTAAATTGCAATATTAATGCATTTTTTAGATATGAGAACCCCCTCCGGAGAGGACAGAGGACAGTGTTTTTTTGTGTTCAAAAGATATGATTTCAGTGAAGAAATCATAGAAAATAGCTAAGAATGATCCACCACCCAAATAACACCTGCTTCGGTAGTCAGTCCTGTGATGTCAGTGGGGTCCCATGTGACCACCTTGATTATCTTTTAGATCTCCTTAATCCTTACCTATATACTTATTACATAGGGTGTTTCTAATGCTGTTATTGTGTGATTTTGGTATTGCTGCTACCCGACTGGGACCTGAGTACCTCATTTTGTTCTCTTTCTAGAACTGTAGTAAACAAACTCTAATTCTAATCTCTGGCCAAATTACAGGTGTTTATCTAAGTGGAAATCAATGACCAAATCTTCCACATATAAAATTTTTCTGCACATTTTAAAATGCTGATGAATTGAACAGGTCTGACAAAACATACTTCTTGTAGCTATTTATTGTGCCATTACTTTTGCACATATTTTTTTTAACATTTATTTGCAAATGGAGCAAAAATATTTTACTTAGCAGTAGCATTGTCTAGCAAATAATGCAGTAATTATGCTTTAAAAGCAGTGTGCTCAATGTAGATAATGTGAAGAAATACCAAACTTTTCATTAGACATATGCATATACAGCAGGTGAAAGAAGTATGAAACACATGACCAATTTTCGAAGTAAATATTGTTCTATAGGTGCTATTGACATGTAATTCTCACCAGATGTAGGTAACAACCCATGCAATCCACACATGCAAAGAAATCAAACCATATATGTTCATATATTAAGCAATGTGTAATAATGAAAAATGACACAGGGAAAAAGTATTGAACACATGAAGACAGAAGTGCAAAAAGCCATGGAATGTCACAACACCAGCTAAAATCTATCAGTGATTAGAAAACAGTCCTGCCACATAGTGCAAATTAATATTAGCTGTTTCAACCGATGGCCTATAAAAAGGACTCGTGACCAAGATGCCTCAGGATGAGTAAAACCTGTGAGCTCTCTCAAGACCTTCGCAACCTTACTGCTGCAAAACAGTGATGGCAACGGTTCCAGAAAAAAAATTTAAAAAAAGAATTATCAAATGAGTTCCAGTCCAAAGGCTGAGGGGCAACTGTGGGGCCGCCTTTATGTCCATAGAGCAACCAGCTTCCTCTTCCCTCAGTCCATAAAAATGTGCAAATTAGGTTGTGAAGGTCTTGTTTATTAAACAATTATTAATAAACAAACTTGGTGTTAATGTCCAGGCTGGGTAAGGTTCCCACTGTTGACATGCCGGACCATAACAAGTTTAGTGAGTTTCATAACACAGAATGAGTTATGTTTTTGTAACACACATTTTTGTATTATTATTATTATTATTATTATTATTATTTCAATTCATTGTAAATATTGTTATACCTAGGCTATTTAAATATATATTTCTCATATTTCTGGCAGGTGGCATTGCAATAAAATGCTAGGCCACTATTAGTTTTTTTGGCACAACATTGTTCATGTTAACAGTTATGTATTTTTATGACTTGAAGCAAATATTAAACACTTTATTAACAAAGGGTTCCATGAGCATTACTGTGACATACAACCCTAGTTCAGAGTCTGGTAGACTGAATCTGATTGGTTGGCTGTGGATAACAGACATTGGTAGACAGACTGATTGTTGGTGGGGTCTAGATTCTGATGGGTGGTGTTTTCTCTTGTTTGGAAATGCGGCAGAATTGGATCATTTTCATAATCTGTCTGAAAAACGTAAAATTTAGGGTTTTAAATAAATCTTGTTTATCAAAAAGAAATTATATCACAAAAGTAATTTGATCATGTGATGTTATATTTACCTCTGTGGATGACTTTGGCATTCTTTCTGGACCCTCTGGGAAATTGTTGGGAGCTGTCCAGAATATAACAATAGTTGAAATGTATTTATTTGATAATTGTCCATATTCAAAACTGTAGTGTGTAACTGTTTGGTGATGCCATTGGTTTTATTTGGAGTATTGAAATGTTAAAGTAGGGGTTAAAGTAATGACTGTTACTAACAGGAGGTCTTTTTTTTAAATAATCATCTGACTTCAAATGATTGGAAGTAAAGACAAAGATGCAGTGGAGTACTTTGAGTATGTAGCTTTTTTACCATTGTATCAAACTCCAAATTTGGTCCAAATTACATGCATTTATTCTAATTTGAAATCAGTGGATAAATTCTCTGATACTGAACCATGAGATCTAAACCATTGTGTGAACTGAACTGTAACTTCTGTGTACTGTTACACTCCTAATATGTAATCCTGCTAGTTACCATCCTATTTATTATCCAGATTACATAACGTACACAGTCGTGAAATTAGATATGAAAAAAAGGAAATCTTTGTATTTAAGATATTTAAAAATATAAGCAGTTGATCTTTATCTAAACAATATTTAGGTAATATAATTAAACACAGACTTAAATTAAATGCATTTTGAAATTATCTGAAAAATCTACCTAAAAAATAGTTAAATTAGAATCAGGAGCAGAACACCAGCTGCAGATGATGAGAAAATTGATTCTGGAGGAGTCTGTCTTATTTAAACATCACACATTTAGTCTGGTCTGCCCTTGATGGTTGAAGTGAGTGGTGAAGATCACCATGGCCAGATCTGAAGAGCTCTCTAAGGCCTTCAGAAAGAAGGTTGTAGATGCAGAGGATGTATAGAAAAGGCTGCTACAATCCTCACATCCTACAACTGGCTGTTCTAAAAGGACAATGACCCCAAACACACACAGAGCTCCACCTCCACTTCTTATAGTAAAATATTTGTAACATTTTACATCTACAAGCATCTGGTTTGTCCCTCAAGCGCTACACGAATATCTCCCCATGCTTACCACAAATTTTGAGTTACTCATTAATTTGCGAGGGAGTTTACAGGATATGAAGGTTTTGGGAAATTCTAACATTCTAATGTTAGTTATCTAAATACTTAGCCCAAGATTCTCCAGTTACAGTGCCAGTCCCTTGTACAGCATCTCCTCCTCATACAATCCTCAGAGCTTTTCCCAAATAACTGGTTTCCAGGTCACATGTGCTGGCTCCTAGTCGTCTGTTCTTTTGCCAGCCCCCTGTGTTGCTCCAGTGCCAGCTCCCCACATCACTAGAAAGCACAGCTGTTGCCTGCCATCCTCTGTCCAGCCTCCAATTTAGCCATTGTTACAGTGTCAAGTCCAGTGTACTGCTCAGTACAATGTCCCCGCTCCCGTTTAGTCTCCTGTTCTGTCCCAAGTCTAATTCTAGGTCTGTTTCCTTGTCCCTGACCTCTCCTATGGGCCAGCTTATTTGGTGTGTTCTGTTGTGTGCATTGGGAACTCCTCATTAAGGGAAGTATATCTGTACCATTTAGCCCAGCCATGCCCCTTTCTTTGGGTCCTCGTGTCACGACACTAGTCACGTGATATCGGTGAAGGCTGTGTTGTGTTGCTCATGATGAGGGCCAGCTGGTTTAACCCCCAAGACATGAAGAGACGCTGTTACGCACTACTCCCTTCACAGTTCCCAGTCCCCTTCGAGCTGAATGCTTTTACTCCCTATGGTTTCTATGGAGTCTCAGTTCAAATGTCCATTTATTTGGTGAATTTCATTATTATTATATGATTATTATTATTTGGTGTGTGTGTGTGTGTGCCCTGTGTTTAGAGTTTAGGTTTGGAACAGTTTTGTTTACCACTGACTGTTATAGCGGCAATATTATACCCCATTGATTTTTGTCATAACAAATCTAGCTTAAACCTGTAGTGTGTGTGTGTGTGTGTGTGTGTGTGTGTGTGTGGTGTTACCATGTGTCTTGTTTCTGTTCCAATAAGTGAATATGAAGAATAAGAGTCCAATCAGGAGCAGCAGAAGCAGCAGAATCACACACACAACAGTGATTGGAGTAGAAGCTGGAAATGCTGGAGGTAGAGAAACACAATAACATATAGTGACTCGATAATCAAATTATTAGAAGTATCTGATATTGCTGACAATGTCTGAGTGAAACTAAATGTTTTGTTAGAATATCAGGGCAAAGAACAAGAAGTAAGAGATCAGTTCAGAGTTCAGAGCCTGTGAGATCTTTGCTTACTTAGCTCATTCAATCTACCTGTAATCTAACACTGCTTTTTAAGTTCTCCCTGAAAACTGTATAAGCTGTATAAGTATAAGCTGACCATAATGGTCCATCAGTATGACCAGCTTGACCAAACTGATCAACCAGCTTTACTTAACTAGTCAGCCATTATGACCAGCTTAACAATCATCTCAGTTAAATTGTTCATGCTGATAGACCTGGTAGTTCATGGAAATGAAAACATGCTGCTCAACAGCTAAACTGGGTAATCTGGGTAATACACCCCTAGGACCAGTTTTTTTATTTGACCTTGTGGTCAAACAGCATTGCTGGGCTATGCTCAGCTAGTTTTGACCTGTGCGGGACAGATTCACATCCTCTATCAGAACCACAGTGAGAATATGTCTGAAGTCTAATGTGACGGGGTATGTACTCACCAGAAACTGTTAAATTGATCTGTTGGAAATAAACTTTGTATCCATTATCAGACTTCCAGTCATACTCAGCCGCACACCAGTATTCACCAAAGTCTTCCACAGACAGATTGTTGATGGTCACAGTAAAGGTCAGCTGTTCTTCATCATCACACACAGAGAATTTCCCCTTGTCTATCCACTTTCCACTCTGTTTAACATATGCTTTAGAGAAACAACGATCAGAATTCTCTCTCTTGCAGAGAAACTTGAACTCAGTCCTGTGGGATTGTGGGTATTTGCAGCTGATGTTCACATCTTCTCCCATACGACCAATCACACTGATGCTGTTCTCATACAGTGGATCTGTTAGTCATTCAAGTGAAACAAAATATAAACAATTAGATGAAAACTGGGACTGTGAGTGGTCAGTAGCCTAGTGCATACAGTGGCATGCAAAAGTTTCAGAATTCAGTCAAACTTTCTGTAAATAAATGTGTAGAAGATGAGCTGATCTCTAAAAGGCTTTTTGATGAAAAGATAAAACATTATTTCAATGTTTCAATGTAAGATTATGGTGTTATTTTTGTTTTGTACAAAGTAAAAAAAAAAAAGTATTTTTTTTGGAAGTCCATTTTTAGGTACACATTTTCTCAGTTTGTAATGTAACTAAGAACATTACTTCTGATTTGGTTCAAATTCAGCTTAAAGTAGACGCTATTTTGGGATCACATGCAGCCCTAATATAGCCATGAAAACGTCATAAACAAACCCAAATTAGTCTTTCTAAACACAATTGATAAAAAGACTTATATACTGACATCTTGAAAAAGAAATGATTGCTTTTGATGACACCAGTGAAGGGCCGCATCATTTAATTTAGACAAATAGGGATGTCGTTTTCTAGAAAGATGTTTTCGACAACTTGAGCTTTTCAAATTTTTACTTCTAGGGCAATTCTAGGGCAACTTTAAAAACCATCTAGGTATCATTGCATGCTCAAGATTTGAAAGAAAAAAGTAGTATCTCCAGTGTTTTGTACTTCATATATGCACTTGATTTTGACACATTGCCCTACTAAAAGCATCACCTTATTTCTCCAGAAAAAGTACATGTACAAAGTACATGCGCAGAGTTACACAACAGGTTGACTCAAATTACTGAATATTAATAAATATCATGCCCCTATTAGGAATTAATAGAAAAAGCCTTTTTGGGATTGAACTAAAGAACCTATCAGCAATTGTGTGTATGTAAACTTAGATACTGCTCATAAAATTCAGTGGCAATCAAGAGATAAATGTATGAAGTAAAAGAGCTACAACCAGTTAAAATAAAATTGCCAAGATGCCAACTACACATCGACGCCCAACTTCAGAGGTTTATGTTTTGCAACATGTCTTTCTATCTGTATATTAAAAGAAAATCTTGTTGCTTCACTGTAGCTGATGCTAACTATTGCTGATGGCATTTGGGCTTCCAACTAATTGCAGTGTTGGGAGATACTCACCTTCCTTTATCTCTAGATTCACTGTCGTGTTGCTGCCTTTTTCAACTCCACACTGGTACCTTCCAGAATCCTCTACAGTGAGCTCTGTCATCAACACCCAGAACTCTGCACCACTGCTGTTATCAAACACTGAGAATCTTCCTGTATTACTCCACTTATCTTTATCTTCTGTCTTGATCAGCTCAGTACAGCCTGACCGTGAAACTCTACAGAAGTACTTTGGGTTGGATTGTAGCTTTGACTGATATTTGCACTTAATGAGGACACTTCCTCCTGAATATCCTGTTACATTCCGATAAGCTTCACCACCTCCTAAATAAGGAGAAATGTCCATTAAACAAAGCCTTGATTTGACACCACCGATGCTGAAGATCAGTGTAGAAGTGTATTTTCTTACCTGAAATCAGGCAGAGGGTGAAGATGAGGAGGAGCTTCATTTTGAGCTTATTCAGACTCTCACATCCACACCAGCTCAACTCCACTACAGACAGTCAGCAGAGCTCCTGAACTTCTACCCCAACTCTGTGTCCGCCTGACTATGTTTGTGCTGCAACTTCAGCTACGTCTTTACCACAAAGTTATGACACTTCCTTTTTGTAACATATATAGAACTAAAGACGCCACTGCAAGATAATTAAGATGTGAAATGTGTAAAGTGGAAAAAATAAAAGTAAGGTGAAGCCTATATATATTTATGGTTCTATATTGTTGCCCAATTTATATTGTTCTCTTACTTCTGTTTTCTTAGTATTATTACTATTTTTCTGCCATATTTTGCTGGCTAACATGACGTTATCTACAATATAAATAGAATAATCATTTAAAAGCTTCTTTCTGTGTTTGCTCCTAAATTAAAAACATTACAATATGACAAATATGCAAAAATCTATTAATCTACCTGTACTAACAAGTAGTAGTTTTTGTAGTTATACAGTTTAGTTTTTATTCTGGAATTGATCCTGGCCTGTATTGTGACTATGAACTTGGATTATGGACACACTAGTAAAGCCTCTTTTACCTTTTACCTCTGTGAGTGTCTGAATCTGTTTGGCATGTTATAGTGTCCTCTGAGGGCTCAGAAGACCTGAAGGGTTCCACACTGACCTATGGTAATACTGCTACCCTATGTTAAATGTCAGCAGAGCTCCTGAAACTTTTACCCCAACTCTGTCTCTGAATGATGTCACTGCTACAGCTTCAGTGGTGTCATTACCACAAAGTAATGACACTTCCTTTTTATTAACACATATAAGGATAAACACATCTCTGTGAGAAAATTAAGATATGAAATGTGTAGAGTGGAACAAGTGAGTGTGCAGATACTTCAAATAAACTCTGTTGTTTACATTTACATTTAGGGCATTTAGGAGACATACGAAAATGCTTTGCTATTTATTCAAGAATAACCTCAGCTAGTTTGAATAGACCAAAATTCAAATATACCTCGAAGTTTAGACACAACTAAACACAAGTCAATATGGAGACCATAGTACTCTACCATTCGCTCCCAAGTACTTTTGGAAGAGGTGAGTCTTCAGTCTGCGTTTGAAGACAGCGGGACCCAGGGGAATTTAGAAACGTTGAAGACGACCCGTGCCGCTGCATTCTGGATAAGTTGCAGGGGCCTGATGGTGCTCAAAGGGAGACCAGCCAGAATGGAATTGCTGTAGTCAAGCCTTGAAGTGACGAGAGACTGAACGAGCACCTGGGCGGCCTCTCTAAAGAGGAAGGGTCGAATTCTCTGGATGTTGTACAGGAGAAATCTGCATGACCCAGTTACGTTTGCAACATGGTTTGAGAACAATAACTGATCATCCATGACTACACCAAGGCTTCTAGCCTCTGTAGATGCAGTGACCAGTGAGTTCTCAAAGGAGATGGCAAGAACGTTTTGAAGTCCAGCAGTTCCTGGTATGTACAGTAGCTCTGTCTTGCTGGGGTTGAGTTTAAGGTGGTGGGCGCCACCATCCAAGAAGAGACAGGGCAGAAACCCATGTGTCAGACGGTGGGAAAGAAAGGATGAGTTGCGTGTCATCAGCGTGACAGCGGTAAGAGAATCCATGAGAGGATATCACTTTACCAAGAGAGCCAGTGTAGAGTGAGAAAAGAAGAGGACCAAGAACCGTGCCCTGTGGAACGCCAGTGGAGAGACTACAAGGACCGGATGTATGCCCCTGCCATGTTACCTGGTATAAGCGTCCCTGCAAGTATGATGCAAACCATTGTCATGCAGAGCCGGAAATTCCAAGGTCGACAAGGATAGACAGGTAGTTTCAGTAGAGTGTGCTGCTTTGAAACCAGACTGGTTAAGGTCCTGTAGATTGTTCAGAGTGAAAAAGAGACAGTTGATTGTAGACGGAACATTCAAGAATCTTTCAGAGGAAAGAGAAAAGAGAAATGGGTCTGTAGTTGCCGATGTCCAAGCTTCTTTAGGATAGGGACAACACTGGCAGACTTGAAGGTTGGTGGTATGTGATTTGTTTATGATAAAACAAATGAAAGGAATGAGGTTTGGATCAATTGTTTGGTATAGTGTTGATGGAACAGGGTCTTGCGGACAGGTGGTAGGATTATTAGAGGTGAGAAGGTGTAGGAGGTCATCTGTGGAAAGTGGAGAAAGGCAGGACAGAGAAGAGGGAGGAGGAGGGCCGGGTCTAAAGGGGCAAAAGGCAAGGAGGATTGGCGGATCTTGTCAACCTTTTCTTCAAAGAAAAAGACAAAATCTTCTGCAGACAGGGTAGTGGGTGGTGGGGGAGTAGGAGGGTTGAGAAGGGAGGAGAAAATGGTGAAAAGCTTGCGTGAGTCAGATGTTTCCGGTTTCCCCCTGTAGAATGATGCTTTTGCAGCAGCAACTTCCATTCTAGACCTGGAGAGAAGAGACTGATAGGAGTGGAGGTCAGAGTTATCTTGTGACTTCCTCCACTTTCTTTCAGTCAGCTTAGCTCTTTATGGTTGTTGCAGAGAACATCTGTCAGCCACAGGGAAGGTGGAGATGAATTTGCTGACCTAGATGAGAAGGGCAGAGAAGGTCGAAAGAAGAATGTGGTCGACAGTGGAAGAATGGTCAGGACAGTTGAGGCATGAGCTGAGGGGGAGACAGAGCGAAGATTGCAGTAAAGAGTGGAATAACTTGTGGAATTAGTGGTTGAAGGAGTAGAGAGGGGGAGTGAGAAAGAGAGAAAGTGGTGTTCGGAGTCCAGAGAAGTAACAGCCACATCTAGAGCATGAACAGGTCTGCTAAAGATAAGGTCCAGAGTGTTCCATGCTCTGTGTGTTGGTTGAATTGACTGGTTGAATGTGAGAGCAAAATGATGATAGCAATGGAAGATGGCATGATGACTGGAGTTTCTCTGATGGAAGGTTGAAGTCGCCAAGTAGAATAAGTGAGGCATCAACAGGGAGTTCACTCAAGAGAACATCCAGTTTATCAATGAAATTGCCCAAGGGACCAGAAGGACAATAGAGAATAATGATGTGGAGTCTAGTGGGAGAAGAGACAGTAACAGCATGGTATTCAAAAGAGGAAATGTCAAGGTTAAAAAAAGAGTGAGAGAGAGAGGAGAGGAGAGAGGAGAGAGGAGCTAGGCTGTGCCACCACCCCTGACAGTCCTTCGCGGAGAGTGGGAAAATTTAAAGGAGACGAGAAAATCAAGAAACAAAGAAACAAAAAAGTCAAAAACAGAATAAGGCAGTATCCAAACATTAAACTAAAAATGCTAGACAAGAAGTGAAAAAATGGTAGACATCAAAAACAGGTTGAGCACACAGAAAGACAAAGGGTAAGTAAACACTTGGTATGCAACGATAATCAATGACAATATTCACATCGAGCTAACAACACATGCAGACATAAATACAAAACCAAAACAATAGACACAGGTGAAACCGGTTAGTATTCTGGTGATGTGTATGTGGCCATAGCCCTCCCAGTCTACAAGATAACTGGCCTCCTCACCTCATAGAGTCCAGCAACTGCCGAATGGCATAAACCAGTGTGCCATCCACCTGGCGTCTGGCATAGCCTCGTCCATAGGTCCTGGTCACAGGTTTCAGAAGAGACACATGAAATGAATTAGTGGCCTTGTATTGAATAGGGAGATCTAGTTTATACATCACCTCATTAATATGTTTGAGAATTTTGAAAGGACCAATATATTTGGGAAGTAACTTTTGGCACCCCACAAAGAACCAAGTGGACAACCACACCCGATCTCTGGGGAAGTAGGTAGGGGTGTCACCTCATCTGTGATCTGCTTGCCTCGACGACAAATCACATTCTCTATGTCAAGTCAAGTCAAGTCAAGTGGGTTTTATTGTCATTTCAACTATATACAGAGTACACAGTGAAACGAAACAACGTTCCTCCAGGACCATGGTGCAACATAGACAGTGCATACAAAACACAAGTGCAACACAATACAAGTGCGGACAGACAGTACAACACATTACAGAGAATAATAAATAATTGGCGGTAGTGTGCAAATTATGCAGTGTGTAATAAATATTGAGTCCAGTGAGAGAGAGAGAGTGCATGTAACAGAAAAGACATCAGTTCAGAAGTTGAGTTGAGTTGAGAAGTCTGATGGCTTGGGGGAAGAAGCTATTGCAGAGTCTGGTCGTGTTGGACCGGATGCTCCGGTACCTTCTTCCTGATGGCAGGAGGGAGAACAGTCTGTGTAAAGGGTGGGTGGAGTCATCCACAATGCTGGTTGCTTTGCGGATGCAGCGGGCAGTGTAAATGTCCATGACGGAGGGGAGAGAGACTCCGATGATCCTCTCAGCTGTCCTCACAATACATTGGAGGGTCTTGCGGTCAGAGGCTGTGCAGGTCCCAAACCAGGCAGTGATGCAGCTGCTTAGGATGCTCTCTATGGTCCCTCTATAGAAGAGGGTGAGGATGGGTGGAGGGAGACGGGCCTTTCTCAGCTTCCGGAGGAAGTAAAGACGCTGCTGGGCTTTCTTGGCTGTAGAGCTGGTGTTCAGGGACCAGGTGAGGTTCTCCGCTAAGTGGACACCAAGGAACTTAACTCTTACCGATCTCCACAGAGGAGCCATTGATGTTGAGCGGAGAGTGGTCGTGTCTTGTTTTCCTGAAGTCAACAACCATTTCTTTGGTCTTCTCTACATTCCAGTGAAGGTTGTTGACTGTACACCAGTCCGTCAGCTGCTGCACCTCCTCTCTGTATGCTGACTCATCACCTTTGCTGATAAGACCCAGCACAGTTGTATGTGTTGTATGTGTTGGTGAGTATGTTCCCAAACTTGTTTGCTCCTGAGTATCCAATCATCAACTGCAGGAATGTCTGATGCATCAGCAGACCAAGGCATCAGTGGGGGCTGAAAACCTAAGATGGTGGTTTCTAAATGATTTTGTTGCCAAGTGGACACTGGGGTATAGCAGGGGGTTGCTACGTTATTTTTAAGTGGTTGCTAGATGGTCGCTGTGGTGGTGTTAAGTATCCCAGGTGGCTACTATGGTGTCTAGGATGGCTGCTCAGGTGTTGCCAATTGATTGCTAATGGTATCCCAGTGTTTGCTATGATATTGATAAGTAGACGTTTGATGGGTGCTACAGTGTGACAATATAATTACTAAGGTATTTCAGACATGATGATGCTTAGTGCTTGCTGTGGTACAATTATATTTGCGGTTGTTATGCATTGCTACGCAGAAACCTTGCACCCAATCAAAAAGCTGTATACAAGCACAATCTGGAATTAGTGGGGTGTGACTTCTGTATGTGTATCATTGGGATATGAGAATGTTGCCAAAACATCTGCACCCCATTCATTCCTAAAGGAACAAATTGAGCAAAAAATTGTTGCTATGCAGAAAAGTGTCTGATCAAAAAACTGTATACAAACCTGTATTGCCAGACGTTATGTGGAACAATAAGAAGAAAGGAGAACCAGGGTCCAGAATCGTTGCACAGTTGCACAGTAAAATGGACTCCACCAGGCAGTAGGTAAATGTTGCTAAATGATTGCAATGGTATTCCCGTTGGTCTCAATAGTGTTGCTAAGTAGCTGCTACGGTATCCCAGGTGGTTGCTGTGGTGTTGCTAAGTGGTTGCTATGGTGTTACTAGGTGGTCACTACGGTATCCCAGGAAACCGTGTTTTCGATCAAATAGTTTTAAACAAGCCCACATCACACAATCAGACTGAACCATCTGGGCAAAACTGGGCACAACAAGTTATATAACAAGTTTGGTAGAAACTCTCCCCACCTTTGCTCTGGTAATGAGAGGCCATAGGTGACACAACATCACCGGTAAGATGGCAGATGTAGTGCATCCAAGATTGAGTTGAGACTGCACACTCACCTACAGAGGGTCTACTACTTTACCAGTTTAGCTGTCCCCATTGTGCTTATTGAATGATTTTAACAGTTCTCATAGGGAGAGCAGCAATAGTCCTGAATTTTCTTCTGAATTTGTAGACAATTTGTCTAACCGTAGACGGATGTATGTCCAGGTCTTTTATTTTAGACTAGACTATTAGGATATACATTTGAACAAACACTATTCAGAAGATACATACAGAACAAGCCACCCATATAGCACATTTAACACACAAAGCCTACACATAAGTGTAGTGGGCATTTAAACATCTATTTCAGTGGGGAACTTGTCAAGAGCTGTTAAGGCAGAATGTAAAATTTTTTTTTTGCAAATTGGACTTTCATACATTTAATGCTTTTATAATCTTTCCAGCTTTCAGCATCCACGTAACACTCTGTGATGTATTGAAAGTTGTTTAACTGAAGGCATAGTTCATACTAACCAGTCTTTATTAAGTAGAACATTTATGTCTATATATTACATGTCCAATCTCATCTTCTTAACGGGATCACCTTTTGCCAAATAGCTGTTGTTAACATGTGCATGTCCTCAATGTGCTCAGAAAAAAACATTAACAGAACAGCTGTGTGTGTGTTGTTAGTTTAGTTAGGACTGATCTTTCCAAAAGGTTCAATTACCTTTTCTTGCAACTGTTGTAATTAATTCACAAATTACTCATCACTATAAAAAGACTACTGTGCTGGCAACATGTAAAGTATAATCTAAATCTCTTTTAGTTTATACTGCTCTAACCGTCACATGGATCAGTTCATTTGATTTATCTGCTATAATACAATTAGCAGTAATTGTAGCCTATTGTACTAGTAAGACAACACTATCCTTTATTAGTCCCACAGTGGGGAAATTCTCAGTGTCACTGCAGAAAACGGATAGCAAGACACTCAGATGCAAAAATGTAGATAAATTACACTATATACACGCAATATAAATAATAGAAGTAAAAAGCAATAACAATATTATACTAGTAACAATAGTTATATATGAGATGCAAAGACGAGGCTTTGAAATGTCACTTCAAAATGTAATATATATAAAATATCAAATAAAATCATGAACACACTTTTTCACAGTGTTTTAATTTTTGCACTAGTATATACCTTTTCCCATGTAGACATGCATAAAGTACTAGACATGAGTAAAAGTACAAGTGCTCTATTAAAAAAGTGACTTGAGTAGAAGTAGAAGTCTTCTTTAAGGACCATACTAAAGGGAAAGTACTAGTATATAACATTTTTGGTACGTAAGTATTGCTAGTAGTTTATTTTAAAATGTACTATCTAAGTACTGAAAGTAAAAGTACATTACTGTGTTCTGTAGTTCTTACAGAAAGCAGTCAAAAGTCTGAATATCAGTGTTTATATTATTTCAGATGCAGTGATGAAGTGATGTTTACTCAAACAAAAGACAACAACTCAAATGCTTTTCTCTGCTAACTTCAGCTTTTCACTGTTCACAACTTAGACTGTTTTTTCTTTTAACTTGAGGGGGAGGGGATAGCGGTCTTTCACAGTGATCACATTTAGGCCCCTGTCCAGATGAGGAATGACTGACTCTGGCTTAGGGTCTCTCTGAGGGGGTTCTTCCTTGTGACCCACACAAGCCACCTGACAATGTGACCCCCAAGCATAGACTGAGCGGGTTGTCTAATCTATTCGTGGGTTGTGGAGTTCCAACCAGGGGTAGCCCAGCACCAACTGCAGATGAGGTGCCTGAATCAGGTACAATTCCACCTGTTCAGTGTGCACCCTAATCCGCAGTGTTATTGGTTGGGTGCAATGGATCCCACAATCCTCCCATCTATGGCATGGACGGGTAGTGGGTGTTCCAGGGGGTCCATGGGAAGGCTGAGACTAGCTGTCAGTGTGTTTGTATACAATTGCCCACAGCCCCAGAATCCACAAAGGCTGTCAGCTATTTATGTTGGGAGGTCCAGGCTAGAGTAACCGGGAGGTGAAATCCCGAGATGGGGGATACCACATGGTCTAAGGCCGGGTTAGACCCTCTCGTTTCCTGACTTACGAAGGACTGTCTTAGACCTATCCCCCGACACGGGTCGGGGTGGTAGATGGTCAGGTAATCGGGCACCTCCCATTTGCATGGGCTCAGGAGCCTCCCGTGATGGGGGTTCCCAGGTGGGATTGACTGGCTGCTGGTGCCCAAAACCTGTAGCACAAGGGTTACGTGCTCTTTCTCTGGCCCTCTGATGTATGCGGTTGTCCAGGCAGATGCACACGTCGTAGAGGTCGAAGAGTGTAGAGAGTAGGTCATGAGTGGCCAGCTCATCCTTCATCTTGCCATTAAGACCTAGCCCACGCTAGACCTCGGTCCGTGTCACCATGTAGGCCAGTGACACCATGTAGTCCACTTTGGAGCGCTCTGTGGGGAACCGGGAAGGTTGCTGCTCGAATGCGAGACTGCATTGCAGCAGGAATCCTCTGCATTTGTCTGATTCCCCAGTGTAACGCTCAGGTGTAACCAAGTCGGCCTCATGTCCAACCGTGGCTACCTCAGGAGGAGGGAGTGGGACCGGCTGTGCGGCAGTCTCAGGGTGGGCCTGTGTGGTCCCAGCCTGGCCTGTAACCAGCTGGTTCAACCGCTCTGTGATCGCCAATAGCAGTTGTTCATGCCAGCCGATGGCCGTGCCTTGATGTTGTAAAGCTTCCTTAATCGGCGCCAACTCTGCTGAGTCCATTGTTGGTCGCACCTTTCTATTACGGTATGATGTGGGGTTTGGACTCAAGTGCAGTTAAACTTTTTGCTTTATTTTTATTAAATGAAACAAGGTGCGTGCTAGGTAATTGAACTCCCAACCCTGGTAATGGGAGCCCAGTGTACTTCCACTGCGCCACCACAGCTGTGAGAGGTAACAGTATAAACACTGTTCATAGGCAATATAGAAAACGGCAGGAAAACAGACAAAGGAAAAACCAGGAGTGATGTTTAGTCAAACAAAAGACAACAACTCAAATGCTTTTCTCCTTCAGCTTTTCACTGTTCACAACTTAAACTGTTTTCTCTTTTAACTTCAGCTTTTTACTGTTCACAACTTGAACTGTTTCTTTTAACTTCAGCTTTTTTCTTACTGTTCACAACATAAACCCACTGCTACCCTTCGGCCCTTTACAAAAGTGCAATGGGGAATTGCGTTTGGCTGGGTGTATTTATACTGTGCCACACAGGTGGGTCTGGTCAGCGTTGATACCGCTGGGGATTCTGGGGCTTGGAGTTCTTTGCTCCAACCCCACCAGCTTTCATACTTTGCTGGCCAGGCCCCCCCTGATCACATCCTCTGGCTGTAGTAGAAGGACAGGACTGTAGAAGACAGAGTTCATAAACATGAGTCTTCAGTCAACTTTCTAAACAAACTCGCCCAAAAGAGAGAAAGCTGAACAGACCTGACTCAACCTGCCACATAGCCCTGCCACAGCTTAAAGCCCTGAGCTTCACTCTCTGTAAACTCAACTACAGCTGAAAGATCTCAGGCCATTAAGCCACATAAAAGGATTTGAAGGTGGTGAAGATGGAGGTGTTTCTTCTGGTGTTTTTTCTTCCATCTGGAAACAAACTAACAGAGCTCTAGCGTTAGTGTCCACACTGCAACAGCAGAGTGAGAGGAAGAACGCAGCATGCTCACTCATGGCTTGATCACTTGTTCGGTTCAATGTTGAGGCGACTTCATGAAACCCGGTGACGGTGCCATCTTGCGCTCTGGTGGTGATGATGTGGGTTTGAAATGATTCGTACCATTTTTGTAATTGTAGCATGTAATGATGCAGCACATAAAAAAAATAACAAAGTAAAAGTGGAAGTAGGAGAAAACAGAATACTCCAGTAGCTACAGATACAGTATTTTAGTACTGAAGTAAAGAAGTGAAGTAGTTCTGCTTCCTTACTATACATCTATGTACACTGCTCCAAAAAATAAAGGAAATACTCAAATAACACATCCTAGATCCAGTTCTTTACAAAGATGAATGTGCTAACAACAAAATCACACAAAAATCCTCAATGGAAATCAAATTTATTAACCAATGGAGGCCTGGATTTGGAGTCACACACAAAATTAAAGTGGAAAAACACACTACAGACTGATCCAACTTTGATGTCCTTAAAACAAGTCAAAATGAGGCTTAGTCCACATGCCTGTATGACCTCCCTACAATGTCTGGGCATGCTCCTGATGAGGTGGCGGATGGTCTCCTGAGGGATCTCCTCCCAGACCTGGACTAAAGCGTCCGCCAAGTCCTGGACAGTCTGTGGTGCAACGTAATGTTGGTGGATGGAGCGAGACATAATGTCCTAGATGTGCTCAATCGGATTTAGGTCTGGGGAACGGGCGGGCCAGTCCATAGCTTCAATGCCTTCATCTTGCAGGAACTGCTGACACACTCCAGCCAGGTCTTGCATTGTCCTGCATTAGGAGGAACCCAGGGCCAACCGCACCAGCATATGGTCTCACAAGGGGTCTGAGGATCTCATCTCAGTAACTAATGGCAGTCAGGCTACCTCTTGCGAGCACATGGAGGGCTGTGTGGCCCTCTAAAGAAATGCCACCCCACACCATTACTGACCCACTGCCCAATGCTGTAGGATGTTGCAGGCAGCAGATCGCTCTCCACAGTGTCTCCAGACTGTGCTCAGTGTGGACCTGCTTTCATCTGTGAAGAGCACAAGGCGCCAGTGGCAAATTTGCCAATCCTGGTGTCCTCTGGCAAATGCCAAGTGTCCTGCACGGTGTTGGGCTGTGAGCACAACCCCCATCTGTGGAGTTGGTTTCTAACCGTTTGTGCAGACACATGCACATTTGTGGCCTGCTGGAGGTCATTTTTGCAGGGCTCTGGCAGTGCTCCTCCTGTTCCTCCTTGCACAAAGGTGGAGGTAGCAGTCCTGCTGCTGGGTTGTTGCCCTCCTACGGCCTCCTCCACATCTCCTGGTATAATGGCCTGTCTCCTGGTAGCGCCTTCAGCATCTGGACACTATGCTGACAGACACAGCAAACCTTGATGTGCCATCCTGGATGAGCTGCACTACCTGAGCCACTTGTGTGGGTTGTAGAGTCCGCCTCATGCTACTACGAGTGTGAAAGCACCACCAACATTCAAAAGTGATCAAAACATCAGCCAGAAAGCATAGGTACTGAGAAGTGGTCTGTGGTCCCCACCTGCAGAACCACTTTTTATTGAGTGTGTCTTGCTAATTGCCAATAATTTCCACCTGTTGTCTATTTCATTTGCACAACAGCATGTGAAATTGATTGTCAACCAGTGTTGCTTCCTAAGTGGACAGTTTGATTTCACAGGAGTTTGATTTACTTGGAGTTATATTGTGTTGTTTAAGTGTTCCCTTTATTTTTTGAGCAGTGTATATACTGCAGTAATAGTAGACTGGCTCATCAAGATTTAGTTGCTCTCCCAAACTTAGCAGTCCAGTAAACTTGCAACTACAGTGAGCTTGATTTTTCCCCCATCTGTTTTGCACCCCAACCCTGTGGCTCTCTTTTAAATGCACATGGTGGAAAAAGCTTATTTGGTCATGTACTAAATACAGACACAGAACAGAAATCTGACACCTTAGACACGTTGTCAATGTGAGATACCGCTGTATATGGTATCTGGTATTATATGGTAATACCATTGTACCGCTCAACCCAAAGCCTTTTGCTAGCAGTGGTGGATGAAAGAAATCTTGCATCATGTATCTTGTGTTAAAAGTAGATCAAAGTAGATACAGGTGTGGTTCTTATTTGTGCACAGTGGTCTCTGTCTGATTTCTAAAGATCAGCTCTGATCATGTGTGTGTTCTCTAATCCTCTCTGTGTTAAGGAGAGCCTGAGGGAACGTGGCCTCTGTGCCTCCTCATCTGTCAGCCATTGTGTGCATACACTCACAGACACTGTATAGCTTTATTTCTGGGATTTTCTTTATTTTTAGAAACAATAAACAATATTAAACATGTGACATTAAACAAATTATAAATACAATACACACTATATGGCAGAAGTATTGAGATACCTGCTTATTAATTATTTCTTCTAAAATCAAGAGTTGGGGTTTAGTTGCTGTCTTTACTGTCCAGGAAAAGATTGGACTAGATTAGGACTAGATTTTGAAGCATTGCTGTAAGGATTTGATTGCATTCTGCGATAAGATCGTTAGTGAGGTTAGGATGTTGGATGATCACCACCCTACTTCATCCACAACTCCACAGCATAATCCAAAGCTATTGGATGGAGCACCATCATCATTCCAGAGAACATAGTTCTTCCAACAGGCCAATGGGTTTGTTTATCTACTCCAGAGAGTTCTATTATATTGGCGATACTACTTTACAGGAACTAGACTGTGGGTGTTCCTCTATAAATAAAACCAGTGCAGTATTCCTAATGTTGTAGGACAGTCTTACTTGTCTTGCCATCTATGACATTATCATAAGAAAGCTGCTGTGAGATCTCTTGATTTCTACTATGGATGGAAAGTGCACAGAGTCGTTTTTGCACTATAGTAGATCTCAAGTAGTCTATGCTTTCAATGAGTTTGAGCTTAGAGAAGCAATTAATTTATCACCCTACATTTACTTCAGTCGATTTTTCCTCTATTGGGCACCAGATGGCTTCGACCTCTTTGACATATTGGCTGACAGCTGCTATGTTGTAAGCTAATCTTTGTGTTCATCACATTTTCACATGCTCACTTCCAGCACACCTCCCCCACTGGCAGAAAAGTCTAACTAGAGCACTAGGAGGGGAGTTTGACATGCCACAGGGATGCCGCTTGAAGTGCGCATCACAGAAAATAATGTGGCTTACATTATTAAGTCTATGATATGATGTTTTCGCCTTATTTTAATATTTAAAAATAATGTAAATTGCATTAGTAAAAAAAAATAGTAAGTTAGCATGATCTTTTTTCTTCTATTTGGGTGCCTCGCCTGTACTGCCTATGCCACGGGCCAGCCCTTTTGCGTAAGCTCACTCTGGACCCACAGCATATACATGTGTGTCTCTGTCTGAAGGGAACAGAAAAGTGGAGCGTGTGAGAGATCCGTCATATCCGGATCATCCAGACAAATTTGAACTGTGTTCTCTGGAATGATGGTGGTGCTCCATCCAATACATTTGGGAATTGGGGATAGGGTTGGGTGATCATCGAACATTTTGACCTCACTAATGCTCTTGTCACTGAATGCAATCAGTTTTTCACAGCAATGCTCCAAAATCGTGTAGAAAGAAAATCATTTGGTCTGGTTTTAAACTACTGTTTTCCCCTCTTTTTATTAAATTAGTGTAATTAATTATAATTTACTGTAATCATTATCTCTTTATTGCAGCTGTACTAAAGTAATGTACTATGTTAATAAGGGAGCTACATCATATACAGACATGTGTGACTTGTTTCTCCTGTAACCATCACTAAACATTTCTGCCATTGACGTGTGCCAATGAGGCCCTGATAGGCTGAAGGTGTGTCTGAGTGGGTGGAGCTTGGGAAGAGTCAGACAGAAAACACAACACACACTCTTGCCATGTGCAATACTACATTTGTCCAGGAGAGGGAATTTGTGTTAGTTTTGGTCTGAAAAAAAAAACGTACCGCTGAGCCACCACCGCCTGACAACTTTTAGGCCTAATATTTAGGTAACATCAGTAAGAAATAACAGTGTACAATAATCCTGTATTACTCATCCTTTCTTTTCCTTTTCCTACAGTGAAACACACACTAAACACAATTTAGTGAAGATATTTCAGAGTGAGATAAAGCTGACACACACACAATTGGTTATTTAGGTTAGTTATTCCAATTCACTCACACACACTGAGGAGCCAAAATAAACTCTGATCCCTGCATAAAGCGGCTCAGTGAAAGTGGTTTGGAGTGTGTGTATGTGGGTCAGTGCGTGTGTGTCAGGTGAGATGCTGTAGAAGGACAGAGTGCCGGCTGGCCAGTCCAGATACACTCCTACTCTGCCAGACGGGTGTGGATGGAGAAATTCACAGATTGAATTTTATTGTGATAAACAGTGTACCTGTAATCGAAGTACTGCAGACTCCAGGACTGATTATTGAATCCAAACTGACTGTCTAGACCACCTCCTTTCCTCCTGATCCCTCGGTAAGACATGGATACATCAGCCTTCCCCTCTCTCCACTCAGCCTCCCAGTAACAGCGTCCAGTCAGACTCTCCACACTCAGGACCTGACCCCAACAGTTAAACCTGTCTGGATGATCCGGATATGGCTGCTTCTGTCTCACACACTCCACCTTTCTGTTTCCCTCACACAGAGAGAGACGAGTGTGTGCTGTTTTTGGGTCGAGAGTGAGCTTACATGCATCTGCACACACACACACACACACACATGTTAAAAGGGACAGCACAGTGGGAGTGTGTGTGTGTGCGTGTGTATGTGAGTGAGTGATGGATTTTCTTACATTTCTTCAGTTTTTGTTTCATCCTGTTCTTCCCTCCACAATCCATCCTAAACACACACACACACACACACACACACACTTTTATCAAGATGGTATAAGGTGATAAAGTGTGTGTGGAAATGAAACTGAAACTGGTTTTAAAAACTAAACCCTTATTAATGTAGAATTACTTATCAAAACCGTATCAATAATGTGTTATAATTATTAGCACCCCATAAATGCTTCTGAGCAGAACGTTAGGGAAGAAGGTTCTCATTTCTGTTTCTTATTTGAGTGTTCAGGAACTCTGAAGAGCTCATTCATGACTTTGTGTTTCACTGGAGTGGAAATATGATGAAACAGAGGCCACGTTCCCTCAGGCTCTCCTCAACACAGGGAGGATTAGAGAAAACACACATGATCAGAGCTGCCCTTCAGAAATCAGATAGAGACTAGGAACAACAGCTCCATCTCTGAAAATGATCAACTGTTCCACTGTTAGATCAGTAATGAAGAGCTGTAAAACGCACAGAGAACTTCAGGGAACCTGCCTGGAAGCGGATGTGAGTTTATTACCCTCAATGCTTAGTCAGCAGGATGGTGGCAATCTGCAGATTATCTCAAGTCTCTATTAAAATGATCTGACAGCACCACAGATGTAAGCAGAATGTGTATGTAAGCAGTTAGGTTAGAGTCACATGTGAAATCAATATTTAATTTTTATCTTATTAGTTATGTAAATGATGTAGAATCTATTTATTTTTTTTATCTTTACATTTGATGCTATATTTAATATAGTCTATCTTTTAGCTCCTTCTTCCATGTGACTGGACAGTCATTTAAGCATTGTCCTACTAGTGTCAGGACCTCATTGTCACGCTGTCCCTCTGGGTATTCCCAGGACTTCGCTCTAGTGCCCATATAAGGAGCTGGGATAGCGGAAGTTGGTCGCGCATCTCTGAAAGTGTTTTTTGGTTCACTGCCACGCCTGACCAGGCATGACAACTAGCTGTACCATGTATGAATATATATCATCAATATATGTCAGAAATAAACTTTGATTTGGAAGACCAGATTACAGAAACACAATTAAAAGTTGCACATACTGCATATTTTGGGTAAAAACGTTTCTGTTAATAATAAACTATTCTGCTTACATTCTACAATACACAAAAATGTCCATACCTATGCCACTCTGGTCACACTAAGGATGTGTGGAAAGTGGAAAGGGAATCCAACCAAATAAGATCCAGATACTACTCCGTTATGAAATGCTGTTAATGCCAGGTGTAAACAGCTTAATGAAGTCAGTGATCAGTGGGTGTGTCTACCTATAAAACTTTATATAACTACAAAAACTAAAACAAGCCTTTTATGATAGTGGCTACTCCTGCTCCTGTCAGTGATGTGCGTTCTGCATTAAATGTACTCATTTTTCTGACACAGTTGAATACGTGATTAGTCTATAGTCGCAGTACTTTGCTATTTTTAGATATAATTTTAAAAACATTCAGGAGGAAAATTGGTCCATTTTTTAAAAATAGATTTTTTAAATAAGAAAAATTCTTTTTTTTTTTTGGTTTGTCATGACATTTGTGAAATGCTGCAATAAGTTTTTTTTACTGGTATACCACTACTATATAAAATTAGAATAAACCCAAATAAACATAAAGTCAGTAGTCAGTGACAGTGAGAGTGTCTACCCGTCTTCACTGCAATAGTTATTGAGCTCTCTAAAACAAAGATATGCTAGTTGTTCTGCACGTCCCAAGGAACCTGAAAGAATACTGATCTCTTTAAATATCAGACCTTTATATTGGTTTGTTATAATCTCATTTTAAAAAATCTCACCTAAGTGTCTCCAGTTTACAGTATGAACTCTTCAGTCCAGCAGAGAGCAACTTCACTCCTGAATCCTGCAGGTCATTGTCATTGAGGTCCAGCTTCTTCAGGGAAGAGTTTACTGACTGTAGAGTTGACCCCAGACTTCCACAAGAGTTTACCCCAAGATTACACACAGCTAGTCTGCAAAAGGACAGAAATTACAACTGGTTCTATAAAATAGGACATTAAGTACATTATATGGTTGGGATTCATAAAAAATTATTATGTTTACATGATGTTTACAGTCATACAGATTCAATAGTATTCTCAAACCCCATAAAATTAATCATGTTATCAGTGTCCTTGTCATGTTTCTCAGCTTCTCCACATTTTTCCAGTCAATTCACAGAACATTCACCTTAGTGTCTCAAGTTTACAGTGTGAGAGCAGCTCCACTCCTGAATCCTGCAGGTCATTGTAGCTAAGGTCCAGCTCTTTCAGAGAGGAGTTTACTGATTGTAGAGCAGAGCAAAGAGCTTCACATGAGTTCTTGGTGAGAGAACAGCCAGCGAGTCTGCAAAATAAATAATATATGTATGTTGTGTGAATAATGAACTGAATTTCACGTAATGAACATAATGAACTGAGTTTTTCTATACTTGTAATCAAAGCATGTCCAGTTGTCCTTTCACTTTTTCACACTACCCAATCCCTGATGTTCCACTGAAGTCCAGATTGTGCAGTGTCATAAAGGGAGTGGTGGGGGTGCAGCTATTCTGTATCCTAACAGGTTCTGTTAGCAAGTACCTCCTGAAGAATTCTCCATACTTCAAAAAGTTTGCTTTAAACCTCAGGGGCACTCAGGGATGGATTAGACATCTGGCATACCGGGCATTTTCCCGGTGTGGCGATATGCTATTTGGGTCGACTGCCCTTTTGTATTTAAATTAATACACTGCTCAAAAAAATAAAGGGAACACTTAAACAACACAATATAACTCCAAGTAAATTAAACTTCTGTGAAATCAAACTGTCCACCTAGGAAGCAACACTGATTGACAATCAATTTCACATGCTGTTGTGCAAATGGAATAGACAACAGGTGAAAATTAGTGGCAATTAGCAAGACACACTCAATAAAGGAGTGGTTTTGCAGTTGGGGACCACAGACCACTTCTCAGTACCTATGCTTTCTGGCTGATGTTTTGATCACTTTTGAATGTTGGTGGTGCTTTCACACTCGTGGTAGCATGAGGCGGACAACCCACACTAGTGGCTCAGGTAGTGCAGCTCATCCAGGATGGCACATCAATGCGGGCTGTGGCAAGAATGTTTGCTGTGTCTGTCAGTGTTGTGTCCAGAGGCTGGAGGCGCTACCAGGATACAAGAGGGCAACAACCCAGCAGCAGAACCACTGCCTCTGTGTAAGGAGGAACAGGAGGAGCACAGCCAGAGCCCTGCAAAATGACCTCCAGTAGGCCACAAATGTGCATGTGTCTGCACAAATGGTTAGAAACTGACTCCATGAGGATGGTATGAGGGCCCGACATCCACAGATGGGGGTTGTGCTCACAGCCCAACACCGTGCAGGACGCTTGGCATTTGCCAGCAACATCCTTCAGCATGACTGGTTTGGCAGTGGGTCAGTAATGGTGTGGGGTGGCATTTCTTTAGAGGGCCACAGAGCCCTCCATGTGCTCGCCAGAGGTAGCCTGACTGCCATTAGGTACAGAGATGAGATCCTCATACCCCTTGTGAGACCATATGCTGGTGCGGTTGGCCCTGGGTTCTTCCTAATGCAGGACAAAGCTAGACCTCATGTGGCTGGAGTGTGTCAGCAGTTCTGACCGGCCTATTAAACCAGTAGATCAGGGGCCTGATTGA
Source organism: Salminus brasiliensis (assembly GCF_030463535.1). Classification (NCBI taxonomy): domain Eukaryota; kingdom Metazoa; phylum Chordata; class Actinopteri; order Characiformes; family Bryconidae; genus Salminus; species Salminus brasiliensis. The sequence continues at coordinate 35,743,070 of NC_132888.1, read as the reverse complement.
CACTGGCCTGGCCCTATCACATTGTTAAACAATTCCTTGCCGGTCTTGGAATTAAAGGCTCTGCATGGCAATGGTTTGCATCATACCTGCAGGGACGCTCATACCAGGTAACGTGGAAGGGCGACACGTCCGCTCCTTGTAGTCTCTCCACTGGCGTTCCACAAGGCTCAGTTCTTGGTCCTCTTCTTTTCTCACTCTACACTCACTCTCTCTTACCACTGTTACGCCGATGACACTCAACTCATGATTTCTTTCCCACCGTCTGACACACAGGTTTCTGCCCGTATCTCAGCATGCCTCGCCGATGTCTCTTCTTGGATGGTGGCTCACCACCTCAACTCAACCCCAGCAAGACGGAGCTGCTGTACATCCCGGGAACTGCTGGACCAAGAAACGATCTTGCCATCACCTTTGAAAACTCACTGGTCACTCCTTCTACTGAAGCCCGAAGCCTTGGTGTAGTGATGGATGATCAGTTATCGTTCTCAAGTCATGTTGCAAACGTAACTCGGTCCTGCAGATTTCTTCTGTACAACATCCGGAGAATTCGACCCTTCCTCTCTAGAGAGGCCACCCAGGTGCTTGTTTATTCTCTCGTCACCTCCAGACTTGACTACTGCAACTCTCTTCTGGCTGGTCTCCCTCTGCGCACCATCAGGCCCCTGCAACTCATCCAGAATGCAGCGGCACGGGTCGTCTTCAATGTCCCAAAATTTAGCCATGTCACTCCACTGCTGCATTCTCTACACTGGCTTCCTGTAGCTGCCCGCATCAGATTCAAAACCCTGACGCTGGCCTACAAAGCCAAGAACAGACCAGCCCCTCCGTATCTGATGGCAATGGTCAAAAGCCGATCCGCACCAAGAGCCCTTCGAACTTCAAGTACGGCTCGGCTCGACCCACCATCCCTCAAAATCCGCGGAAGACAAGCGCCCAGGCTTTTTTCTGTCCTGGCACCAAAGTGGTGGAACGAGCTGCCCCTGGGTGTCCGAACGGCCGAGTCGCTCGCTGTCTTCAAACCCAGACTGAAGACCCACCTCTTCAGAGAGTACTTGGACGATTAGAGTACTATGGTCGCCTTATTGTATTGTGTTTAGCGATGTCTAAACTTAGAGGTATCTTTTGAATTATTAGCCTATTCTAACTAGCGAAGGTTTTCTTGGGTAAATAGCAAAGCACTTTGTAAGTCGCTCTGGATAAGAGCATCTGCTAAATGCCGAAAAAAAAACAAACAAAAAAAAAAAACACTAAGCCTTTTTGCTTTGGTCCTGGCTGCATATTGAATTTGGCAAAAAAAGTTTTGTTTCCTAAGGCGTGCGGAGCAATGTAGGATAAACGTAACTTTATCTGTTAGGATCTTCTGAGATGGTAAGAAAACGTAACGGCGGTGCAGATAAACTGCGAGAAAAAAGAAACTTTGTCACATGTGCCAAAATTACAGACATGATGCCTGGTGGTGATGGTGACAGCGGTTTTGGCAGTGGCATTCACAGTGAGCAGGAACATGTAGTAGAACCAGTGGTAAGCTGGACTGCTTTTAGGCTGCTGAATTTCCTAACAGAGTTGCCAACCACACATCCAGGACCAGAACTGTAAGCACAGGGACCCCACAGGGTTGTGTGCTGAGCCCCCTGCTGTACACACTCTTTGCATGTGACTGCATGGCCACATAGAACAACACAGGTTGTATCAAGTTTGCTGATGATAGTACAGTCATTGGGCTGATCACTGGTGAGGATGAGATGGCGTACAGGAGGGAGGTGGCAGATCTAGTGGCCTAGTTATAACAACAACAATCTGTCCCTTAATGAGGACAAGACCAAGGAGATGATTGTTAACCCAAGGGGAAGGGAGAGCTGCAGGTTACACTATAGAACTCCTGCTGACTGTAAGACCACAACTCAGTTTCTTCAGTTCACAGCATGGATCCTTCAGTAGATCAGAAAGCAGCTTCACTCCTGATTCTCCTGGGTGATTATAGGTCAGATCCAGTACTCTCAGATGGGAAGGGTTTGATTTCAAAGCTGAAGCCAGAGAAGAACAGCCTTCTTGTGTAACCATACATCCAGACAATCTGCCGAAAGGAGAGAAAGAGGGACAGGCAAAATGTACACACAACCAAAACCAGCTGCAGAACAAAAAAACAACAAAAGAACAAATTAACTATCAACACTCTGCCAAAACAAACTGAAAGGAACCAAAGCAAAGGAGAAATGGAGTAAATTACATGAACACAATACAAACACAATACAAAATACATACAGCTGCATGAATTATGGGGCATCTTACAGAATATATTTCCTGCTGACCAGATAATACACTATTCGGCTTACATTCCACAGATAGTGGAAAAAATATCACTTTGTAAGACCTAAAAAAATTATTGGTCAAATGAGGACAGTCTTTTTAAACATTCCAAAACAAAACTAAGAGATATGCTACTATGTCTGCACCTCCTGAGAAAGAAAAGGAATACTAATCTCTTTAAATGTAAATTAATAATTTATATTGTAAATCACAGAAGATTCACCTGAGTTTCTCCAGTTTACAGTGAGAATTCTTCAGTCCAGCAGAGAGCAGCTCCACTCTTGAATCCTGCAGGTCATTGTTACTGAGGTCCAGCTCTTTCAGAGAGGAGTTTACTGATTGTAGAGCAGAGCATAGAGCTTTACATGAGTTGTTGGTGAGAGAGCAGCCAGAAAGCCTGCAAACACAATAGAAATAATAAACAAATAATATATAAAATGGGCCAAATTATGCAACCTAAAAATAGAAAAGGCATTCTACTGGTGGTCTGATAGTGGGTGCCAATCCACAGAGTTTTTTGTGTACCAGAAATACATCACAGAATGCCTTACTACCTACAGTGGACAGCGCAGTGGGTGGTACAGATGACTAGCAGGGTCTGGCTAAAACTGTCCATGCAAACAGAAAAGCAACTCTGGCAGAAATCACTACAGTCTATACTAGAGACCCCCCATGCATATATCATATATATTTATGCAGGGTCAGTGCAGCGTTCTTAAAGTCATGGGACACAGTACTAGTTCCTGTCCCATGACTTTTTTTGTGTATAACACTGTACTGTACTCGGTTCTTTACCTTGAAATAAAACTGAATTTATTTTTAAATATGTTTTTTTTAAATAAAAAATATTGTTGTGAGCTTAACTGGAACAGGAGCAAGCATTAACTGTACAAAATGTACTCATTAAGCATATTGATTTTTGCCATTGGACAGTAAACCTGTGGCAGTGGGACTAAATGAAACACCTGAATTCAATGATTAAGAGGTGTGGCCTGCTACTTTTTTTTTATCCACATAGTGTTGCACAGATTTTCTGATTATTGTTTATTATTCTATTTCCCCACATTAGGATAGTAAATAAATGATCAAAACTGCAATGGGTTAACTAGGTGACCGGATTAAGAAATTCCATTAATTAATTTAATATAGTTAATTAAGGGCTGTAATACACACTCCACATTTTTCTATCTGTACTGTCACTTGTAACAAACAAAAATACTGGTTAAAATATTGATTACAACTGTAATTTTTGTTTTAGAAATAAAATAATTTATATGTATTGATAAATATCATTAATATTTTCATATTGCATTTAATCAAAATGTAATAAGGCTGCTAATTCATACATTATTTCCATTTTCAACACGAAAACACAAAGACATATTTTCAGACTCAATCAAATCATAACTCACTCCCTAAAACACTTTTTGTTAGTCAGTTACTAACAATGTTTTCAGTGTGTTCTTGCAAGACTGTCACTTTGGATTGGTCAGCTGTTTTCCTGTCTTTCTGTGTCTTAAAAGTGTGTGCAAGATATGCTAACATTTGCATACAAGATGTACCAACTACCACACAAAATAAGTAAGTGAAAGGAAGCCTAAGAAAGTCTTATGCCTTCTGCAAAGAGAGAGTGGGGAGGGCTGTCTTGCTGTGACTTATGTACCATTAAACCCTTAATAAATATACAAACTCTGACTAAAATAAACAGGACAAAATGCTATTACTGATATTCTTACTGAAACGAGGTCAATGTTTTTACTCAATCATCAACATTTAATAACAAATATGAATGTAGATTTTGAGTTAATGTGGATAAAACACTCACACAGCCCTTCTGCAGACAGTGACAGCTGGGATCAGTCTCCTATAACCCTCTTCTGATGTGTTGTATTTCTTTAGGTCCAGTTCCTCCAGCACCTCATCTGAGGTCAGAAGCATGCAGGCTAAAACTGAACACTGTCCAGGAGAGAGCTTCACTCTTGAGCATTTTTCTGATTTTAGATACTCCTGGATTTCTCTGGAGAGAGACTGGTCCTTCATTTCATACAGACAGAGAAACAGATTGATGGATCTCTCAGTAGTAAGAGAACTGTGATGTTCTGGATCATCTCCTTTGATTAAGTTTTTGATGTACTCAGTAGTTGTCTCTGAGTGTGTGTGTGTGTCAATAGACCCTGTAAGAGTCTCTGATTGGACTCCAGTGAGATGTCCAGCAAGAAACGAAGAAAAAGATCCAAGTGTCCAGCCTGACTCTCTACAGCTTTATCCACAGCTCCCATCAGCAGCTCATCCAGTGGAACATTTTCTCTGTATCGCGGTTTATATAATAGCAGCTCATCCAGAGGAACATTTTGTCTGTACTGTGGTATAAAACACTGTAGTTCCTTCATGTTCTTGCTTTCATAGCAGTGAAACACATAAACAGCAGCCAGGAACTCCTGAAAGCTCAGATGAACAAAGCAGTAGACCTTCCTCTGGTAAAGCACACACTCCTCCCTAAAGATCTCAGTGAAAACCCCAGAATACACTGAGGCCTCAGTGTCAATACCGCTCTCTCTCAGGTCCTCTTCATAGAACATCACATTGCCCTTCATCAGCTGTTTAAAAGCCAATTCAGTCAGTTTCAGAACCATAGTTCGATTGGATTCCAACAGTTTCTGTGGGTCTCTCTCATCTTTCTCCTCATACTTCTGGTTCTTCATGTTGGTCTGAGTGATCAGGAAGTGTGTGGAGGCTCCTCACTGTCTTAATGTGGGAGATGATTTTCTGGGCTTGGTCTTGGTCACTGATCCTCTTCCTGAAGTACTCCTCCTTCTGTGGGTCGTTGAATCCCTGGATTTCCGTCACACGGTTGATGTGTTTAGGAGGGATCTGATTGGCTGCTGCTGGTCGGCAGGTTATCCAGATTAGAGCAGAGGGAAGCAGCTCTCCTTTGATGAGGTTGGTCATCAATACACCCACTGATGATGTCATGGTGATGTCAGATACTTTCTCACACTCCTTAAAGTTCAGAGGAATTCTACTTTCATCCAGACCATCAAATATGAACACAGCTTTGATCTCCGCATAGATCTTTGGATCCAGGTCTTTAAGCTCAGGATGGAAGTCACACAGAAGTCCATGAAGACTGTACTGATGGTCTTTAATCAAGTTCAGCTCCCGGAACGAAAGAACACACATGAAATCTACATCCTGATTGGCTTTTCCCTCTGCCCTGTCCGAACTTCTGCACAGAGACAGTTTTCCCAATTCCAGCAATGCCTTTAGTCAGCACACTTCTGAGATCTGGACCTTTATGATCTTGTAGAGGTTTAAAGATGTCTGTGCAGTTGATTGGAGCATCTTCTCTGTGTCTCCTGGGTGTTTTCTCCATCTGTAGTCCCTTGTGTTCTTTATTCACTCCTTCACTCTCTCCCTCTATGATGTAGAGCTGTATGTAAATCCTGTTCAGGAGGGTTCTATTCTCTTCTGTTTTGATTCCCTCAAATAAGCTTTCATACTTCTTCTTCATGCTGCTTTTGTGTCTCCTCATGACTCTGTACAGGACATCGTCCACTGGTTGCTGAGAATCCTGCTGCAGGGCTACAGTTCCCCCCACCAGTGTGTGTGTGTGTGGTGCTGTGTCTATGGAGCTCTGCCTGATAGGAGGTCAAATAGAACATCAAAGAAAACCAATTTAAATAGCTGAACACAGCTTATAGAACAAGAGCTTTCTCCAAATTTAATATAGCATGCCACTCTTAATGACAACAGCAATCTCAGAATTATTCAACCCCCTAAAAAGAATCTCTCATAAGACCACATATATGCAAGACAAACAGAAACTGGGGCAGTGGTGCCTCAGCGGTTAGAGCGCCGGTTATCGATAACAGGGTGGTGGGTTCGATTCCCGGGCTTGGCAAGCTGCCACTGTTGGGCCCTTGAGCAAGGCCCTTTACCCTCTCTGCTCCCCGGGTGCTGGAGTTGGCTGCCCACCGCTCTGGGTGTGTGTGAACTCATTGCCCCTAGATCACTAGTGTGAGTGTGTGTTCACTACCACAGATGGGTTAAATGCAGAGGACACATTTCGCTGCACAGTGTACACTGTACAGTGACAAATACGTGCACCTTTACCTTTTTTTACCTTTGATGCAACACGTCCTTAGAATTATAGCATTTTAGCATCAATACCATATAGCCAGTGACTGGACACACTGGACTGTCCTGCTGAGGTTTTAAGTCATAACCATAGGTGTGATATATGAAATAAGGTTAACCTGAAAAAATAGTATTTTGAGTCTAAATAATTAGAATGCTTATTGTTTTATATACTAATATAAAAATAGTTATTTGAACTGAAGAATCAGAACTGAGTTAATCAGTCTTTCAGTATTAAGTCAAGTCAAGTCAAGTCAAGTCAAGTCAAGTGGTTTTTATTGTCATTTCAACTACATACAGAGCACACAGTGAAACGAAACAACGTTCCTCCAGGACCATGGTGCAACATAGACAGTGCATACAAAACACAAGTGCAACACAAACAAACAAGTGCGGACAGACAACACAACACAGTACAGACAGAGAATACTAAATAATTGCCGGTAGTGTGCAAATTGTGCGATGTGTAATAAATATCCAGTATCCAAAGTCCAGTGACGTAGTAACGTTATTAGTGCAAATGCTTTGTGCAAAAATGCTTCCCATTTTATCTGGGGTAAATGGATGGAGAGAGAGTGCATGTAACAGAAAAATCAGTTCAGAAGTTGAGTTGAGTTGAGAAGTCTGATGGCTTGGGGGAAGAAGCTGTTGCAGAGTCTGGTCGTGTTGGACCGGATGCTGCGGTACCTTCTTCCTGATGGCAGGAGGGAGAACAGTCTGTGTGAAGGGTGGGTGGAGTCATCCACAATGCTGGTTGCTTTGCGGATGCAGCGGGTGGTGTAAATGTCCATGACAGAGGGGATAGAGACTCCGATGATCCTCTCAGCTGTCCTCACAGCTGTCCTAAATAATGAAGTGTAGATTTTCAGCACTTCAGTAAACAGCAGTTCAGATACAAACACCTTAGAAACAATGATCAATAACACTGACTGAGCGACTGAGTCATATAATGAGTGCTTGAGTGAAAAATGAGTGATTCACTCTCGTTGGAGTGCTGGGTATCACTGCCTGGAACAAAACACTTGTCAAACTGGTCTTCTGGGTCACACAGTGTTACTGCACCTTTTTTCTATTTTTTCTATGTTATTTCAGCTCCTGTCTGAAGATTCAGACTCCAACTTGGACCGTAACACACATAACTCACATCAGAAACATCAGACTGGACATTGAAACAAAAGACATTTCACATTGTACTAATCCACCTTTATACTGAAAAATACACACACACACACACACACACAAACACTTTAGCTAAGAAACACCTTGACAGGTAATAATCACGTGTTACTGTGTAAAGTTTGAGTGTCTGTCCTGTTGGAGTGTGTAAATCTACTTGATACTGAAGATTAGAATCACTAACATAGAGAAACACAACACTACAGTCACATCAGAGACAAACTGAGAGCACTGTTACCTTTTCTGAAGCTCCTCTAGAAGTTCTTCAGCCAGAAAGTCCGACTTCCTCCACCTTTAGTGAAACCGAAACTGTGGGATAAGGTGTGGCTCGTTTTAGGGTGTTTCTGCCTTTCTGGGTTGTGCAGGAGCGCCCCCAACAGGACTGCTGTGCAGTGTTGCGAGGTAAATTAGTTGGAGGAAAATTTAACAGAATGTCCATGTTTCTAGATTTGGGTAATTCTTCACTGATGGGTCCCCAGGGTTTTAAACTCAGGTTATAAACTCATGTTAGAAAGACTTTATTTTAAAATAAATACCTCAGTAATGAATTCAAAATCATTTGAATTAATTAAAATTCATAATTACCCAAAATCATTATGATTTCCGTTTTTAACCTTTCAGACATCAACATGGATCATGGGTTCCTCCTGATCATGCAGTAGGTTTATTCATATTTTTTACTTTCTCGCAAACTATCCCTCACCCCATCTTCTCTCTCTCTCCCTCTCTCTCTTTCTATCTATTTCTCTCTCACTCGCTCGCACACTCTCCCCCACCCCATCCCATTTCTAATAGCCTCTCTATTCACACCATGTCCCCAAAAGTCCTGAATTCCTGAAGAAGCGAGCGTACCAACCAAAATGGACCAAAACACAGCAGGTAAATAAAGATTATTTTTATATCCTCTTTCCACTCCTGGTTTCTGTTGGTGAAATGAAATATGTACAGCTTTATGATAATTGCATAGCCAAATCACCTACCATAGCAATCACTGTGAGGACACACCAAACTCTTCACAAATAGTGAAGGCATTGGAGTGGGGATTGAACTCATAACCCTATGTGAGATATTGTAAAATACGAAAAAGTTGTTTATATATTAACCTAATCAATACATTATGTTTCTTTATGTTTTTATGTGGTAAAATGTAATTATATGTTATTATAAAAAAAAAAAAAAAACTTTTTTAATGAATTGAAAGTTTTTTTTTGCCATTGCTGACGAGGCTAAAGCAGCAAAATATTGATGTTTAAAACATTTAAAAACTGAAATCGTAATTTTGATTATATTTTGCTGGTGCAAGAAATAATATATTGAATTACTTAAATATGTAATATGTAACAACCTGGGGACATAAAAGTTCCCCTCAGTGAAGAATTAGCCAAACATGTAAACATGGATGTTCTGTTAAATTCTCCTTCAGCCAATTCACCTCACAACACTGCACAGCAGTCCTGTTGGGGGCGCTCCTGCACAACCCAGAAACGCAGAAACACCCTGACAAAGTTTCGCTTTCGCTTAAGGTGGATAAAGACGGACTTGCTGACTAAAGAACTTCTAGAGGAGCCTCAGAAAAGGTAGCAGTGCTCTCAGATTGTCTCAGATGTGACTGTAGTGTTGTGTTTCTCTCTGTTAGTGATTCTGATCTTCAGTATTAAGCAGATTTACACACTTAAAGAGAACAGAGTCAAAAGCTGCGTACAGTAGGTCATGTGATGATTACCTGTAAAGTTGTTTCTAATCTGAACGGAAAGTGTGTGTGTGCGCGTTTAGCATAAAGTGGATCAGTACCATATGAAATGTAAAGCAGATCAGATCTGACTGTCTGTTCTGCAGCCTGTTGTTTCTGCTGTGGATGTAGAGTTGATATGAATCAATGTTTGAATCTGAATCTTCAGGCAGGAACAGAAACATGGATGTAAGAATCCATAGAATATGCAGTAGCCACCTGTTTGACCAGAAATGTCACAAGTCTCTCGAGATAATAAAAGATTCATGGATTCCTGACTGTTATATCTAAAAAAAATATACCTATTAAATATTAAATAAATGTTTGTCTATTTGATTCCCAGGTTATTAACAACATTTTTAGAAAAGATAGCTTTCTAATTCAGCTACATGTACTGATAATTAATGCTCTAGTATTGTAGGACAGGTGTATTGTTAATATCTTTTATGGAGCACTTGAAAGAAATATCCATAATGCAGAGAACCTCTGTATTAATGACTTCCCCAAGTACCGGCAAAACGTGTTCAAGTTTAGACTGGAATGCATGTCTCAAATGTCCTTTTAATGGCCTTTTAGGTCTCGAATATAGTTTTAATAAAAGTAACATATGTTTAGGCTTCATATTGGTGCTGTCACACATAAATCTTGTATTTGAAATTTTTAAATATTTGTTGATTTTTTTCTCTTTTTTCTTCCAATGTGGTACTGCCAAGTAACCAAAAAATAAAAAAATAAAAAAATAAAAGAACGATCGTCAACCAAGCAGTGAGAAAATATCAAAAAGAACAAAGGACACCAGGGGAATGCTGGCCAGCCCAAATGACAGGGGAAATGTAGAAATGAAAACAAAACAAAGATAAAAAGAAGGACAATAGTTTCCTCCAAAGAAAAAAAACTGAATTAGAGGATTCCCAAAGACTAATGGTAGACAGAAAAAGGGAAAAATGGAGATGATACTGGTTTCCTCCAGAGAAGTAAAAAAAATGGATAATAATAAACTGGAGAACTTTTGAGGAACAGACTCAATGGAAGTCAATGTTAAATTATTTTATGTTAAGTAATCTCAAAGCATTTTTACTTGTTCATTCATCATGGAATTATGACATTATATGAAGTGCCAAAAGGTTTGCCCATGACATGACACGTTTATCATGAAAAGTTTCTGTTCAAATGTATATAATGTCTGATCTTGTACACTTATTAAGTCATGGGATAGTTGGATGGGAAAATTGCTCAAGAAGTGTTACTTCAGGGGACGGCTTCTGGCAGAAATTACATGCACATTCAATGCGGGATGCCTCACGCATATCCCACAAAAGTTGTGGGACAAAGCTGGTTACAGTCCCATGACTTATGGCATGTCTGTGTATGTCTCTTGAAGGAAGAAGCAGCTGGACAAACAGCATTGTTGCCCATCTAAGACAAAATGTGATTAATAAAATACAGGGTCATCACAGCTGGTTGTGTGTTAGAAGTTCAGTTAGATTGTGTTTGTCTATAATTGTAACCGAGATAACAATCAGAATACATTTTAATAATATCCGTGCAGAAATCCAGGTAATTAGAAAGGGTTCACTTACTAGCATGTTTAACACTTGATCATTTGATTACATGTAAATTTTTTATGGATGAACTATTCACAGAGAACCGTGTGTGTGTGTAGAGTGAAAACTTTTAACAACAAATCACAAAGCAGCTTTACAGAGATCCGGTCCCAGCTTCTTTTGAGCAAGCTGGTGGCAAATACTGTTTCTTACACTCAGACTAAAGAAAGTATTTACTGAACACTTTACTCTCATTGTAGATCAACTGATCTCAGGGGGAAGAAGGCCTGCAGAACCTCCCGAACCCAGATGAGAGTCTATGAAGATTGACTGATCCATGGAGAAACCTCCTGCATTCAGCAGTGAAGTAGCAGAACCCAGCTGTGTCTCTATAAAGAGTGACCGATCCATGAAGGATCCTCCTGCATTCAACAGTGAAGGAGCAGAACCCAGCTGTGTCTCTATGAAGAGTGACCGATCCATGGAGGATCCTCCTGCATTCAGCAGTGGAGGAGCAGAACCCAGCTGTGTCTCTATAAAGAGTGACCGATCCATGAAGGATCCTCCTGCATTCAGCAGTGGAGGAGCAGAACCCAGCTGTGTCTCTATAAAGAGTGACCGATCCATGAAGGATCCTCCTGCATTCAACAGTGAAGGAGCAGAACCCAGCTGTGTCTCTATGAAGAGTGACCAATCCATGGAGGATTCTCCTGCATACAGCTGTAGAGCTGCACTGTGTGACCCAGAGTGAGTTTTATTTGGTGTAACTCTAAAGCAACAGAACCTTATTATATAGAGAGCACACTTCCCTGACTATGACTTTAATCCTCAGCAGTGGAACAGGGAGAGCAACTCCCTGTACTCATGTTTATTAGTATGAAAAATTGGACATGAATAAGACAAATATTTATTTAAGACGTATTTAAAACTAGTTTAAAATTTAAACATTTTATTATAACATTTATAAAAATACAGACAAATGAATAAATATTAATGAATATTAAAATATTCAGGAGTATATATTATTATGACTGGATATCAAAGTATGATTTTAAACTGCTTAGTATGAACACTTATGAAAACATGTTTTAAATATGATGAATTATTGTGTGTAAGTTCTCCAGACTAATCCGGAATCATCAAAAGCTATGCAGATTTTCAAATCAGAATTATATAGAAATCTAATCTACACAGTTAAGTCAATATAGTCAATGAACATATTTTAAGTGTCCACATTTTGGGTTCTTTAGCTTTAATCTGAGGCTGACATTATCTAGAAGTTGAAAACCTTGCAAACTATTGATAACTATTAGCTTCTATTGTTTGGTATCAGCATCATTAGTCTACTTTAAAACTAAAGATGAAACATTTAGACTTTGATTGATTGATTACATCTGTGGAAGTGAAAGAAATTGGAAAAACTTCCTCAATAGGGGAGTGATAAGTATGATATTTATATTCTTAAATAGTGAACGATTGTGGTGAACAGTTCAGTAGTTTATTTTGTGTTTCTGATGTTTGTGTTACTGTGTGTGACCATCACATCAGGCAGAGCTCCATAGACACAGCACCCCACACACACGCTCGGACTCTGGTGAAAGCTGTTCCACTGCAGCAGGGTTTTCAACAACCGGTGGACAATGTCCTGCACAGAGTCATGAGGAGACACAAAAGCAGCATGAAGAAGAAGTACAAGAGCTTATTTGAGGGAATTAAAACAGAAGAGAATAAAACCCTCCTGAACAGGATTTACACACAGCTCTACATCATAGAGGGAGAGAGTGAAGGAGTGAATGAAGAACATGAGGTTCTACAGATGGAGAAAACACCCAGGAGACATAGAGAAGATACTCCAATCAATTGCTCAGACATCTTTAAACCTCTACCAGATCATAAAGGTCTCAAACACAAAGAACCAAAAGTTCCAGATCTCAAAAGTGTGCTGACTAAAGGCATTGCTGGAATTGGAAAAACTGTCTCTGTGCAGAAGTTCATTCTGGACTGGGCCAAGGGAAAAGCCAATCAGGATGTAGATTTCATGTTTGTTCTTCCGTTCCGGGAGCTGAACTTGATTAAAGATCATCAGTACAGTCTTCATGGACTTCTGTGTGACTTCCATCCTGAGCTTAAAGTCCTGGACCCAAAGATCTATGAGGAGATCAAAGCTGTGTTCATATTTGATGGTCTGGATGAAAGCCGAATTCCACTGAACTTTGAGGAGTGTGAGAAAATATCTGACATCACCATGACATCATCAGTGGGTGTGTTGATGACCAACCTCATCAAAGGAGATCTGCTTCCCTCTGCTCTAATCTGGATAACCTGCCGACCAGCAGCAGCCAATCAGATCCCTCCTAAACACATCAACTGTGTGACGGAAATCCAGGGATTCAATGACCCACAGAAGGAGGAGTACTTCAGGAAGAGGATCAGTGACCAAGACCAAGCCCAGAGAATCATCTCCCACATTAAGACAGCGAGGAGCCTCCACATCATGTGCCACATTCCTGTCTTCTGCTGGATCTCAGCCACTGTGCTTCAGAGACTCATCAAACATCATCACTCAGAAATCCCTAAAACTCTGACTGAAATGTACTCCCACTTCCTGATCACTCAGACCAACATGAAGAACCAGAAGTATGAGGAGAACCATGAGAGAGACCCAAAGAAACTGCTGGAATCCAACAGACCCGAGCTTCTGAAACTGGCTGAACTGGCTTTCAAACAGCTGATGAAGGGCAATGTGATGTTCTATGAAGAGGACCTGAGAGAGAGCGGTATAGACATCACTGAGGCCTCAGTGTATTCTGGGGTATTCACTGAGATCTTTAGGGAGGAATGTGTGCTTTACCAGAGGAAGGTCTACTGCTTTGTTCATCTGAGCTTTCAGGAGTTCCTGGCTGCTGTTTATGTGTTTTACTGCTACCAGAACAAAAAGATGGATGAACTGCAGTGTTTTAAACCAGAACAGAGAGAGTGGACTGAATGTTTTCCACTGAATGATCTTCTGATGGGAGCTGTGGATAAAGCTGTAGAAAGTCAGAACGGACACCTGGATCTTTTCCTCCGTTTCCTGCTGGGCATCTCACTACGGTCTAATCAGAGACTCTTACAGGGTCTACTGACAGACACACACACACACTCAGAGAAAACCACAGAGTACATCAAGAGCATAATCAAAGGAGATGGTAGACAACATCACAGATCTCTATCTACTGAGAGATCCATCAATCTGTTCCTCTGTCTGTCTGAAATGAAGGACCAGTCTCTCTCCAAAGAGCTTCAGAAGTATCTAAAATCAGAGAAACGCCCACAAGTGAATCTCTCTCCTGGACAGTGTTCAGCACTAGCCTGCATGCTTCTGACCTCAGAGGAGGTGCTGGAGGAGTTGGACATGAAGAAATACAACACATCAGAGGAGGGTTATAGGAGACTGATCCCAGCTGTGACTGTCTGCAGAAGAGCTGTGTGAGTGTTAGAGCTTCAATAACACAACATCTATATTCATAGAACATCTCCCACACACTGAATTGATTAGGAACATCTGTACACATACTCATTCATGCACTTGTCTAATCGGGAAATCACATACAGATTCATGAAACGTTTACATCAACCATCAGAAAAATGTAATGTAATCTATTGAGCTGGTTTGTGTATTTTAAAACTGCTAATCTTCTGTAATGGTGTAATAAAAAAAATGCTTCAGTGAGCGTCAGTTCTGCAGACGGAGACACCTTTTTGAGACCTTTTTTTGCTACAACAAAACCAAAGATTGGAAGTATATTGAGCTTTAAAAGCAGATACCCGAGCCTTTAAAAAAATATTCTGATTCTGAGTCACTGGATCGGATTGGAACATTCCTAGTCCTCAGACCTGACGCATTTATACACAAGACCTGTGCATTCTCAGATTTTGTAGAAAATAGAAATTATGTATACATTAGTAACCTACTTACATTTATATTTAATACTTGTCTTACCATCTAAAAAAGTTCCACAATATTCCAGAGAGCATGAAATAGTTTGAGCTGTTTAAGTAACACAGATGGGTATGCATTTACATGATTTCCATTCAATTTATTTTTTTAAACTGAAAAACAATACATTTCAAACAATTAATTGGAATACAGTGAAACCTAACTGCAATATAAACTTTGAAAACTATCTATTTAGATACATTGACATATACACATGTCATCTTTCACCCATTGTAAACTGTTAGCTGTAAGATATGAGCTGTACATGGTTAGGATAGTAACGTTAGCTGAGTTAACCTGGCCTTAGCATTTGTTTGTTTACCAAAAAACTGGATGCCTTTCTCTTGTCAAAGTCATGAAACATCTGCATGCTTTTCTTTTCAACTGTGAAACCTCTCTAATTTAACATTAGCTAGTTTAATCTAGGTTAATCTACCTTTCTTTCCCTGTCTTTATTTCTCCCTCCCTCTTGTCGAGTGTGTAGAGATAATACAATAATGTATTGGGCATCATCTTATGTCTCCACTTTCTGCATCCTTTGTTTCAAATCAAGTTCCCTGCATTTTTTTTACAATTGCACTTTTCACATTTCATAAAATTCTGAAGCAGCATTGGCAAAATATATGAAGCGGAAACACTGCTCTGCATCTTTTGCCTGGGTTCTTTACCAGTCAAGCTTTATGGAAGAGCAGGAAAGAAAATTAAATCAGTCAATTCACACTAGCAGGTAGCACGTCCTGGTAGGCTTGTGAAGGTGGAGAGTAAAATCAATGCAGAACATCCTGGAGGACAATCGAAAAAACTACAACTGGGGATAAGGTTTATTATGCAGCAAAAAAAATGACATGAAGTGACCATGCAGTGAAAACTACACAGAAATGGTTAAAAGACACTAAGGGGAATGTTCTGGAGTTGCTAAGTCAAACCAATAGAGAACATGTGGCTGGACATGAAAATAACCTGTAACCTGACAGGGGGTGCAGCAGTTTTGCAAAGAGGAGTTTAGATGTGCAAACCTGATTGAGAAGTGTTAAGTGCAGCCATTACAATTACAAAATATTTACTTAAAGGGGATTAACATTTATGTAGTCACTTTTTTACACTATATATTTTTGTATTCAATTGTCTTTACTTTGTAGAAAGTTTGTAAATTTCTAAAAAAAAGCCAAATTATATTTACTGTGGTGCATTCTAGCTAAAATATTCAAGAGGTGTGTTGGCCTAAAGGAGTTGCTGTAAGAGCTCCACAAGGGGTGCATATTGTCTAAAGAACTTTGCTTGTAACACAGTTTAGGAGAAACATCAAAGAGACCATACAGAAAGCTGTTATAGTTTTAAGCCTACAATATAGTTAGTTTTTTTGTATTGGTACTTAGTACATGACATTAAGCATGAATCAGTTCATAAAAGCAATTGAAAGAGAAAACACCTGGTGGTGAAGGGGTAAAAACTTTTATTGGGACTGTTTGTATTTCATTTATTTTTTAAGATTTATGTTTATTATATATTTTGTAGACTGGCTGGCTGTTCTCTCACCAAAGACTCCTGCTATGCTCTCTGCTCTGCTCTACAATCAGTAAACTCCTCTCTGAAAGAGCTGGATCTCAGTAACAATGACCTGCAAGATTCAGGAGTGGAGCTGCTCTCTGCTGGACTGAAGAGTTCCCACTGTAAACTGAAGACACTCAGGTGGATCTTCTGTAAATTCAGTCCTGACAGGAAAAATAAAAAAAGAAACTGTACACTAACCTGTTTAATGTATCTAATTTGCATCTCTCGCTTTAATCACTGCAGTAGTAGAAGAAGACACACATAAATGCTGTCTTTATATAAGTGTACACAGTATACTTGATCTTTTATACTTTTCAGATAACCTTCTGTGAGTATTTTGTATAGTAAACTGGATGATGAGTTGTATTTTCTCTTCTTTTACAGACTAGCTATGTGTAACATTGGGAGTAACTCTTGTGGAAATCTGGGATCAGTGCTACAATCAGTAAACTCCTC
Organism: Salminus brasiliensis; assembly: GCF_030463535.1. Lineage (NCBI taxonomy): Eukaryota > Metazoa > Chordata > Actinopteri > Characiformes > Bryconidae > Salminus > Salminus brasiliensis. The sequence goes on along the minus strand of NC_132888.1, from coordinate 35,726,191 downwards.
CCTGAAGGAGCTGGATCTCAGTAACAATGACCTGCAAGATTCAGAAGTGGAGCTGCTCTCTGCTGGACTGAAGAGTTCCCACTGTAAACTGAAGACACTCAGGTGGATCTTCTGTAAATTCAGTCCTGACAGGAAAAATAAAAAAAGAAACTGTACACTAACCTGTTTAATGTATCTAATTTGCATATCTCGCTTTAATCACTGCAGTAGTAGAAGAAGACACACATAAATGCTGTCTTTATATAAGTGTACACAGTATACTTGATCTTTTATACTTTTCAGATAACCTTCTGTGAGTATTTTGTATAGTAAACTGGATGATGAGTTGTATTTTCTCTTCTTTTACAGACTAGCTATGTGTAACATTGGGAGTAACTCTTGTGGAAATCTGGGATCAGTGCTACAATCAGTAAACTCCTCCCTGAAGGAGCTGGACCTCAGTAACAATGACCTGCAGGATTCAGGAGTGGAGCTGCTCTCTGCTGGACTAAAGAGTTCTCATTGTAAACTGGAGACACTCAGGTGAGTTTTTTTGTAAATAAGATTATTAATGATAAATATTAACATCTGATATTAAAAATAATCAATATTCCTTTAGTGTCTACTCGTGGTTCAGAGCTACTAGTGTATCTATTGCATTGTATTTGTTGAATTGCTGAATACTTGCTGTGTACATGCATTTCTCAATATAAAGCAACCAAACCTGTGTTCGTCTAACTAATTTCTTCCATCTGTGTATTTCAAACCAACATCCCACAAACTTTACTGGCCAGCACATTCTGACAAGTTTTACAGGTAGACACTCACTAACCACTGACTTTATGTTTTTTTGGTTGTCATAGAAAGACAAATTGTGTAAGGCTTATATGTATACTATACCATTTATGGCTGCCTCAAGATGTTTTGGGATTTTAGCAAAGAATATAACTAATACTTATAGTGATTTCATCATTATTTGTGTTATCGAGTAAACAGCACCTACTTTATCTGAAATGCCTTGAGCCTTGGTGGCTGAGAAAGCAAAATAATAATAATAAAAAATAAATAAATTATTCAGATTTGCTGCAAAGTCATAGATAATATACAAAATTGGAAACAATTTCATGAAAATGACAACACCTGCATTCTGTTTAAGAAATGTGCATATTTGCCCCATAGCACATACTACTGCTGATCACAGAAATGGCACTAAGGAACCAATTGAATGGAAAACAAGGTAAATTGGTTAACTATGATTACAGTGGTTTATCATGGGTTTGTGACAGAACCAGTCTATTCATACTTAAAATCTAAATGCACGTATATGTGTGATGTTATGGGTAAACAGACACACAGGGCTAAAAACACCCCAAAAACAGAGAGAACCCAACAGAGGACATTCATTTCATATACACAGCCTGGCCAAAAAAGGTCACACTCTAATATTTTGTTGGAACGTTTCTAGCTCTTTCGCTGTGGCATCGTTTCCACAAGCTCCTGCAATGTCTTTTTATTTATTTCTGTCCAGAGTTGCATTAATTTCCCACCCAACATCTTGTAATGATAATGGGACCACTCTCCAGCACTCAGGAATTCTCAGGAATTGGTGGCCAATTCATGTGTGAAAAAGATGTCTCATGCTTCTTAAACCACTCTGTCACAATTTGAGCCTGATGAGTTCTGGCACTGTTATCTTGCGATGCCTCGAGTTCCCTTCACATTGTGTGTATGGAAATGCTCTTACTTTCTCTATTAAACTTTTCCCTGAGTTCTACTGTTGTTTTTCTCAATTTGATATCTACGATTACTAGTATTCAATATTTCCTTTTGACCACATTCCTTCCTCTGAGATGATGTTTTCCCACTGTACTTCCACTTTTTAATAATGCGTTGGACTACTCTTAACCTGATTTTAGTAGTTTCAGCAATCTTCTAAGATGTTTTTTCTGTTTGATGCATGTCAACAATTCGACCCTTCTGAAACAGATTCACATTTTTTCATGACCACAGGATGTGTCTTTCATGGTTGTTTAACAAATAAGAAAAGCTACTTGCTGCACCAGTTAGGGTTAAATAACTTGTTGCCAGCTGGGACATAATCACCTATGCAGTAATTACCCAATGGGAGGCTCTTAATTTTTTGCTTTGTTAAATCCAGGTGGTGACCTTTTTTAAAATACACTGCTAATCCATATGCACAAGCACAGTTTATTGCCAGTAAATAGTTACATTTGCTTACATTTGCTTACTTTATAGCCAATAACATGAAAGGAAGTTAATAAAGTAAATTCAATGATGTGTTTAAATGCACTCAGAAGAATTTACATTTATGTTTCAGTATAGTGATTGCTTACAGCTGTGTCTGAAATGGTCCACTTGTTTATCAATCCCTACATGGATTGTTTTACATAGAATACAATAGAAGGTAGAGTGAGAGATGTTGCTTTTCCATCATTCGGTTGCTGTATTGTAGATTCTGCTGAAGTAAGTCAATTAGTGTTTGAAAAACATGTATTGTGAAAAAGTAATAGTTAAGTGAGTTAGTTTTGTTGTGTTTGATGTCAGAGCGAATCTCTTGAGTTCTTGAGAGGGTTGTTGCTTCACAACTGCAAGATTATCTATGCACCAATAACCTATTTAAGACGTTCCAGTTTGATGTTTAAACATGGCGATAACAACTTATTTATTGTGGTACTGCCATCTATTGGCTGCCAAGAATACCTACACATGAATTAAGAAATTGCTGGAATTTTTGATTGTTGGTTGCATCTTTGCCTATTCAGACTGCATTTCTGTTTTTTTGATACCCCTGTCAGCACATTCCCTGCTGCTCGAAATCTAGTTGTTCTGTTTTAAATTGACATTTTTCTTTACAGTAAAGGAGAGCCGAGTGTGGAGTCTTGCAATAAAGATGTTGAGATCTTGGTGCATGCTTACCTTCTAAAACGTTCACCCTTTTTAGTTAGTTCAAAACACACTAAGAAATATGCCATATCACTCTAGTACTTCATCAGCTACAATGGCTACCTGTTACAGAACATTTATCTGTACTGTAGTGTTTGTTTTATTTGTTTCACTCCACTGTGTACTTGTAGTCAGATGAAATGACACAGAAAAAAACCTCTTGCCTGTACTGTTGACTTTTAAGACCTTGCATGGCCTTGCTTCTACTTATTTGTCTGCTCTCTTACATCCGTATGCCCCTTTGTGCAAGATAACCTCTAAAATTAGCAGTTTGTTCTGCAGCTGTTTTTGGCTCTGTAAATGGCTCTTCCATTTGTTCCTTATTTTTTTTCTTTCCACAGATTATCGGGGTGTATGATTACAGAAGAAGGCTGTTCTTCTCTGGCTTCAGCTCTGAAATCAAACCCCTCCCACCTGAGAGAACTAGATCTGACCTATAATCACCCAGGAGATTTCGGAGTGAAGCTGCTCTCTGGTCCACTGGAGGATCCACACTGTAAACTGGAAAAACTGCTGTAAGTTGTGTTCTTACTGGGACAGATTCATAAAACAAACCAGTAGCACTTAATTTTATGGTGCGGTAAATAGTAGTATTTCATATGTAAATAGTCAGTAACACATAGCAACTTGCAAGTATGACACATGCTTAGTAAGGCAATACTAATTTATCTAAAAACTGTCAGATACATACAGTGCTACTCACTGTAGGCAGGGCATGGTACAATACAATAATTATTCAGAATTGAACATGTAATAAATAATAGTGACTTTTTGTACATACTTTGCGCATAAGTAATTACATATTACATCAGTACTTATTCAGAAATAAGTTGTAAATATTGCCAATTGCATTTAGGTTTGAAAACACAAGGCCTGTAATTAAATGCAAAGTATGTAGAGAGCTCAGCATACTTCTTGCAAAATGTTTGTGAGCATTTTACGAAGCCAAAAGCACTTTTACAAGCTCACATACTTTATGCTATATATTATTTTGCCTGTCACATATGCTCCTCAATGTTCATGGTGCACCTCTTTAAAAAACAAAACAAAAAACAAACACAGGCTTTGTGGCATAGTGTCTGCGTTTGTTAATTTTCTCCCCAGTTACCCCACATTGTTAGTCGGAGCTATGCGAAAACCATCTCCACAAAAACTATTCTGAGCCTTTAACTCTGCACAGAGCCTCCCGATGGCTGATCTGGCTTAAACATGGCAGTCAAACTGGCATTAAAAGTATGTCTGTACATGTCTTTGCTGGTATGACCCACATTTTCTGATTATTGTCTATTTAGGTTTAAAAGGTGTTTGATTCTATGCAAAGTAGTGTAAGTGCAAAGTAGGGCACTGCAGAGCATTTTAATTGCTGATCTAGCTAGTTGTTTAGTTGTCTTCAGCATCTGTCAAAAATACACAAACCATTTGACCAATGTGTTTTTTACCTGCAGGGTCCACAGATTATGTCAAGACCAATTTTGACTTGAGCGAATGAAACTGTAGGACTAGTTCGAAAAGTGCAACTGGTCAGTAAGGAAAAACTGTGTTTTTTGAACAGACACGTAATTGCAAAGTTGGTACACCACATCAAATGGAACATGTATCATATGGCCATGTGCAAAGTATAGAATCCCTTAGAGACCAATCTTTTTGAAACTGTTCTGGTTTAAAGACAATGCCCAGATGAATATACCATGCAACTTTTAGTCTGACTGGTAAATGTAATAATTGACATATCAAGTTCTCCTTAGACTTTTCAGAGTGTTTTGATACAAACATATTAGGTTCTAATTAGGTGGAAGTTAATGGTCCAAACTGTAAAATAAGTACAGTTGTACATATCTGGTAAATTTTAGATGAGTTATTATTGTCTTACTAAGTATATGCCATATAATAACTAGGACTTACTGATTATTTACCTATTAAAAATTTACTGTACTGTAAAATAAAGTGCTTCAAACATACTGCCAGATTTAAGATGAAGTACAGCTGTAAAATGTTTGCGCATTCATGTCAGTAAATGAAAATAGCATCACCAATCAGATTAGTAAGATGTTGTTACTGGGATATTGTAAATCGTCTTGCTGAAAGATCCAAGCATCACACACTGAGGGTCTTCTGTATTCACCTACTATTACGCCAAAGTCACCTTCAGGGTTTGTTACCAAATGTTCTAACCACAGAACCCAGTTCTGCTTACGGTTCAGGTAAGATGAAAAAACATCCGTTCTTTAGACACGCCTTCCAAAATAGTTTCCACAGAGATAGCATCTGATTGGAGTTTGGAGACTTGAGATCTTCTGCAAATCTCCACCATCTTGCTGACTGAGGTTTGCAGGTTCTCTGAAGTTTTTACTGGTTTAAAGGTCTTTATTACTGATCTAACAGTGGATCTGGGAATTTTGAGACATGGAGCGGAATTTTATTGTCTGATTTCTAAAGATTGGCTCTTTTAATGTGTGTGTTCTCTAATTCAGGTGGTCTTAATAAACAAACAGAAATTAGAACATTCTTCACCAATTTCTGGGGTGTCAATAATTGTGACACATTATCGAATAAGTGGTTAATAAGGGGTGTGTTGTTTATCACCTTTTACCATCTTTACCAAAGAAGTGTGTGTGTGTGTGTGTGTGTGTGTTTAGGATCGAACATAAAGGGGTGATCAGGATGAAACCAGGAGTAAAAAAATGTAAGATGTACACTCTTTCTCTCTCTGTGTATCTCTCTGTCACATACACACACGCACACACACACACACACACACACACACACACACACATAAATTCTGTGTAATTGCTCCCTAATCCACGTGTGTGTTTGTGTGTGTAGATGCCTGTAAGCTCACTCTGGACCCAAACACAGCACACACCCGTCTCTCTCTGTCGGAGGGGAACAGAAAGGTGGAGTGTGTGAGAGAGTATCAGCCGTATGTTGGTCATCCAGACAGATTTACCTGTTGGGGGAATGTTCTGAGTGTGGAGTGTCTGATTGGACGCAGTTACTGGGAGGCAGAGTGGAGAGGGCAGGGGGCTGATATAGCCGTGTCTTACAGAGAAACCAGGAGGAGAAGATATAGTAATGACGATCAGTTTGGCCGTAATAATCAGTCCTGGAGTCTGAAGTACATTGATAACAGGTACTCTGTTCATCAGAACAAAAAGAAGATTGGTGAACGTCTCCATCCACACCAGTCTGGCAGAGTAGGAGTGTATTTGGACTGTCCAGCCGGCACTCTGTCCTTCTACAGCATCTCATCTGACACACAGACACTGACCCACATACACACACTCTACACTACATTCACTGAGCCACTCTATGCAGGGTTAGGTGTTCGTTCTGGCTCCTCAGTGCAAGTGTGTGAGATATAGTAGCTTCAATACAACATCTGGATAAATGAGAGTTAAGTTAACTGTGTGTGTGTGTGTGTGTGTTCGCCAGTAAGAAGTGGAAACAGGTTTTTTAGAAAATATGCAATTTTATTTTACTGTAAATAGGTCATTGATGGGTTGCATATCTGTACACACTTTTCACATGATATTTGATTACATTCTGACTTGATGTCTTTCTGACTCTGTTATTTAACTCTTTCAGGATGGTCTGTATTTATGACTCTGCTCTTTTACTCTTTCAGGACAGTCTGTCATTTTGACTCTGTTCTTTAACTCTTTCAGGACGGTCTGTCATTCGGACTCTGTTCTTTAACTCTTTCAGGAAGGTCTGTCTTTCTGACTCTGTTATTTAAGTCTTTTAGGACAGTCTGTCATTCTGACTCCGTTCTTTAACTCTTTCAGGACAGTCTGTCATTCGGACTCCATTCTTTAACTCTTTCAGGACAGTCTGTCATTCGGACTCCGTTCTTTAACTCTTTCAGGACGGTCTGTCATTCAGACTCCGTTCTTTAACTCTTTCAGGACAGTCTGTTATGACTCTTAAGCTATGATAAAGGTTTATTTTATGTTGGTGAGGTTGTGTTCAGTGATGACCTATCTCATGTTGAAGGTATTGAACAGTTGGAGTGATCTAGTAGAAATTGTTCTAGACAGACTAGAGTGTTTAGAATCAGAATTGGTTTAATTAAATGAATTAGTGTAATTAGTTACTGACAGTGATAAACACAATCATTTTCACTGCTGTATGAAAATGAATTCTTTATTACTGGATATTGTTACAGCAAGAAAAATAGTTTTTGTTACAATTATATTTGTAGTTCTCAAAATATCAAAATAAAGGATTTTTAAATAGGTTTTCCACACAATGTTTCACTTTAATTATTACTGCTTATATAACAACAAAATAACTAAAATGCATTTCTAACATCAAAATAACGGTTTCTCAACCTCATTTGTCAAGTCTTGGTTAAGTCATGGGAGAATTCTCATGTGTTCTTGGGGTTCAGGAAGATTGTGAAGATCAGAAAGATCAAGGATTTCTCCAGGTGGGCAATGGTACTCAAGTCAAAGGGGCTGTGATGTGTTTAATGTTCTAGTAGCAAATATAGAGCAGTGTGGCCAGTACACCTCTGGAGGTCTGGAGTTGACGAGATGGAACCAAATGTTCCTGGGTGTCTAGAGGGACACAATTCCTTTAGACAGACCCAGTATCGTTTTCAGCCCTTAAACATTTTATTCATCTAAAGATCTGCAGATTCTACAACAGGTATGATGATGATTATAAAGAGAAGTGGTGTGTAGACACACTGTGGAATTAACAAAATAAGTTTGCAGTGATAGCATGTCGGCTTGCAGCCTAGTCTAACTTTTTGATACAGCTTGCTGTATTACCTCCTTACACACTGCAGTAGGGTGTCAGGGTTACTGCTCAGACTGTATTTAAAGATGAGAATGATATTTTATACATATTTGAGCTCAAATAATTAAATCTCTTCAATAATAATTCAGTCTCTTAAATAATTATTCAATTATATATTGAAAGTGATAATATAAAACAAATACATACATAATAATTAATTACACAATTAATAAAAACAAATCAGAAACATATTTCCCCCTGGTGGATTGTGTGTGCACTGCATGCTCCAGAAAATATATTTAGATGTTTAAATATCTTGAGTAAAATTGCAAAGGCAGCTCAGAGTATAAAAGGTTTTGTGTCCTATATACTTTAGTTTTATTTATAAAAAAAACCCATTGAATGAACTGTAATACAATTGTAATACAAAATAAAAGTCATCTGTGCACAATTGTTTCATTATTATTATTTTTAATTATTGGGCAGAAGGACAAATAAACTATTTGAATTATCTGGTATTTGAGGGTTCAGGCTTTAAAAGGTTAATCCCCCAGAGGGAGTGTGGCTAAAACCGACCAAATGAGTGTTTTGAACTGTGTTTCATCACTGAGATTTGGTCGTCATGGTACCCACTGTGAGACAGCTTGAGGGCAGGTTGTAGGAATACCACGGTATGGAATGTAATAGTTATTATACATTTGCTTACTGTTGGTTTAAAAACCAGACTGGATCAGGTGCATCTACAGTAAACTGGGAACTCTTCTGATTATGGTTGTGATGGAGTTTCATTTTCAGAAGAATCTTTAGTTTCATACAGTTCCATCTTAAACTGCAGATCTAATGATGACCTAAAGATCTGATGATCCAAACGCCCCTGCTCTGGTTCCTCTGCATTTATCTTCAAAATGTATCCAGTTTAATTCATTTATTTCTAAAAGGAGATTTTTTAAATATCTGCTATTCTTTTCCCTACTGGTTTTTGTTAGTAAAGTGGAAGAAAGTACAGCTTTATGATTTATTTTCAGGAGACGTTTTACACACGTTTTACACACTGAAGGCTGGAGATTCCTTTACAGGCAGGCTGTGGTCTGCTTACTTTCAGTTTGCAGCTCCTTTTCTTCACATTGGAGTCTCCAACACTATCAGCTGTCTGAGCAACACCACATTAACCTGGAAACAGCCTGGAAAAAAGGCCAAATAAAAATGTATTTTGATGGATTGTAAAATTAGTAGAATATTTAATAAAATTTGTGCAGGACTGGATTGCATTAGAGTTTAGGTTTAGATTGGATTTGGTTATACCTGGATTAGGACAGTGCAATATATAGCATTTGAATTGTTTGTTTCTCAGTTTAAAAACTGTACATGATGAAATAGTATCTGGATTACCTTTTTTACTCTACTACACCTACTACAGTATTTACGGTAAATTTCATGCGCAGAAAAAATAAGGTCCCAGAAAACTTTCGTTTTCACTTTAGATGGATGAAGACGGACTCTCTGACTGAAGATCTTCTAGAAGAGCTTCAGAAAAGGTAGCGGTGCTCTCAGTTTGTCTCAGGTGTGACTGTAGTGTTGTGGATATATTATTTCTAACATTATGCTGTGCTTTATTCAGAAGTTTAGCCTATTTGGTGAAACCGACTGAACAAACAGAATTAACCAGACTTGTCTAAAAAAAACCCTGCTTATTGAGTTAGCTCACTTTGTGGGTCTTTATTTTACACTTTAGCCTTGTCACATTACTCTCACTTGCCTCTTGCGTCCCTCGTTTGTACGTGCCCATATAGTTGTGTAACACTGCCAGTTTGTTCCGGTGCAGTCAGCTATTCATGGGAGACGTTACAGTATTTGATCGTGCAGAGTAAACTTTACTTTCATTTTCAATGAAGGTGGATGAAGAACGTCTGAACGAGCCTCTGAAACAGTAGCAGTGCTATCAGTTTATCACAGATAACTGTTCTCCAGTCTGATGTTTTTGCTGTGGGTAAATTGTATTTGGTTCAGTGTTTGAGTCTGAAATGTTCATAGTACTCAATTAATTACTCTAACTACACTAAACTACTGTGTTAATTAGACTGTACTAATTTATTAACCAACATTAAACCACTGTAGTAAATGCCTTATCTCCAATCAGTGTTTAAGTACTCACTAATCGAGCAGTGACTTTTAACTAATTAAACCTTAACCACTAAATGTGGCCGAATTGATTCCCAAGTTATTAATGGTAGTAACAGGAAAGCTAGTTCCTCTAATTTAGCTACATGTACTGGTAATTAACACTCCAATATCTGTAACAGGCAGCAGTTATTTGTAGTTTTTACCATTTAAGTTTAATGACTCAAATTATCTTAACTCCAACTGGACATAGTATATATATTAAGTAAATTGTAATCCATTTGACAATACTCAGATTCACAAAATGAAGGAGTAGTTGCTTCCACTTAGAATATTGAATTTAATGATGCAAAATTAAACAAAGCTTTAGCCAGACTTAAGTTAGCTTATATTATGACTCTATCTAGGCCTAAACAAGTAACAGCTAAAGAGCTTTACTGCTGATCCCTTTGCTGTATTTAAAAAGTCTACTAAAGTAGACTGCAATTAGACCTTCAGCAAGCTCTGTGGCTCTGTGTAAGACACAGTTCCACTTACTGGGAGACAGTTTCATGTTAAACTGTTTTCTGTCTAAATGCCTTGCTTTCTCTCTGTCTTCTTCTGTTTTTACAGGGAACCAAACACAGTTGTAGAATGACACCTTCATAGAATGTGGATGGAGAGTAAACACTATATGATGGAGCATCACTCCAGCAGTAAAAGAGGAACCTCTGACCCAAGGTGAGTAAGGTTTCCATCAGCACTTAGAGAAGTTAGTAAATACTGTCTCTCACAATCATACTAAAGAAAGTATTTACTGAACACTTTACTCTCATTGTAGATCAACTGATCTCAGGAGAAAGCCTGCAGAACCTCCAGAACCCAGCTGTGTTTCTATAAAGAGTGACAAGTCTATTGATAATCCTCCTGTATTCAGCAGTGGAGGAGGAGAACCCAGCTGTGTTTCTATTAAGAGTGACCGGTCTATTGATAACCCTCCTGTATTCAGCAGTGGAGGAGAAGAACCCAGCTATGTGTCTATGAAAAGTGACTGGTCTAGGATAAAACCTACTAGTTACAGCTTCGGCGGTGCACCGTCTGACCCAGGGTGAGTTTTTGTCTTTGTGTAGCCAGTAGAGCCTTTGTACATAGAACACACACACACACACACACAATGGGACACTGATGATGCAGGATGTAATTTCATAAGTTCATCAGACAAGTGTTCATTTTGTCAGGTGATTTGAATTTTGTTTTAGTCTTTTGGCTAAATTGTATTTTATGTTTTATTTCATATTTTAGTACTTTTGTCATTTTTAGTAATAACAGTTATTGTTAGTTAGGCATATTTACCGATATGGCATTTGTCTAATTAAACACTTACAGCACAGTGTGTACATAAAGTGTAGAGTGCTGTAGCCCCTTGTTGCCCCTTTGTTTTGCAATATTAATAATTTCGGCAGTATTTAAAATGCTGTAAATTCTGTAGGAACTGTTGTCACTCATTAAGGCTCAAGTTCAATTGCACGGCCGTTATGAAAGATTTGACCTGAACAGCTAACAGTAATGATGGGTTTATATGTCTTATCAACATTAAACAATGCTAAAACTAAGCTAAAGTCAAAGTAAACATTGTTAATGTGCGTTATGGCAAAATTTGCCTGCAAATCTGAAAGCAACATTAGCTTACCTCTTTGTAAATTTCTGGGTAACAGGTACACAAATGTCTCTTGAGGCTTGTTGTGTTTTGTTTTCATGTATTTATATTTCCCTTCCTAGGTATCAAGACTTTACAACACCTACAGGCTATGTACAATCCCTTGTTGCTTATTGTGTGATTGACATTTTTCATTCACCATAAAAATTAGCAAAAGTTAATGGGGAGGTGAGAGATACCCAGTGTTTATAATCTGTGCTAAAAGTCTTTAGAGTCATAGCATGGCCAAGGAGCCATGGCTTTAGGTGATGTCTGCAAAAATACAGAGTACAAATCAGAGGTAGCAAAATATTTACACTGGCTGCTGTTTTTTGTAGCATAACTAGACAAGACTTTTCTCTGTGTCAACCACCTGTTCCAAGAATTATGTTACAAAAGAGAGATAGCAAGCTGCTTTACTTGTAGAACTAAAATGATAAGCTAGCTACTTCGTTAACATTGAGCTTCACATCGTTTCTTCAGTCAGATGGCTCGAACATTTAGGATTGAATCACACTAGTCTTTTAGCCTTTAGTCCTTTATTTCACTTACACAGATGGAGTTTAGATTGATTTTTAAATTTTGGTTTAATCTGTTGAGATTAGCTCATAGCCATTAGCATTTTGATTGTTTTATCACTCTTTGGTATAGCAGCACTTTTTAGTGCAGTTTAATAGTTTATTATTTTGTGTTTTTGATGTTTGTGTTACTGTGTTTGACTCCCATTAGGCAGAGCTCCACAGCACTATACACACATGGTCTAGTGGGGGGAACTGGACCTCTGCAGCAGGATTCTCAGCAACCAGTTGACGATGTCCTGCACAGAGTCCTAAAGAAACACAAAAGCAGCATGAAGAAGAAGTATGAGAGCTTATTTGAGGGAATCAAAACAGAAGGAAATAGAACCCTCCTGAACAGGATTTACACACAGCTCTACATCATAGAGGGAGAGAGTGAAGGAGTGAATGAAGAACATGAGGTTCTACAGATGGAGAAAACACCCAGGAGCCACAGAGAATATACTACAATCAACTGTTCAGACATATTAAACCCTCTACAAAAGCATAAAGGTCTCAAACACAAAGAACGAGAAGATGAAGAACCAAAAATGCCAGCCCTCAGAAGTGTGCTGACTAAAGGCATTGCTGGAATTGGAAAAACTGTCTCTGTGCAGAAGTTCATTCTGGACTGGGCCGAGGGAACAGCCAATCAGGATGTAGATTTCATGTTTGTTCTTTCGTTCAGGGAGCTGAACTTGATTAAAGACCATCAGTACAGTCTTCATGGACTTCTGTGTGACTTCCATCCTGAGCTTAAAGACCTGGATCCAAAGATCTATGAGGAGGTCAAAACTGTGTTCATATTTGATGGTCTGGATGAAAGCCGAATTCCACTGAACTTTGAGGAGTGTGAGAAAGTATCTGACATCACTATGACATCATCAGTGGGTGTATTGATGACCAACCTCATCAGAGAAGAGCTGCTTCCCTCTGCTCTAATCTGGATAACTTGTCGACCAGCAGCAGTCAGTCAGATCCCTCCTAAACACATCAACCGTGTGACGGAAATCCAGGGATTTAATGACCCACAGAAGGAGGAGTACTTCAGGAAGAAGATAAGTGACCAAGACCAAGCCCAGAAAATCATCTCCCACATTAAGACAGCGAGGAGCCTCCACATCATGTGCCACATTCCCGTCTTCTGCTGGATCTCAGCCACTGTGCTTCAGAGAATCATCAACCAACATCACTCAGAAATCCCTAAAACTCTGACTGAAATGTACTCCCACTTCCTGATCACTCAGACCAACACGAAGAACCAGAAGTATGAGGAGAAAGATGAGAGAGACCCAAAGAAACTGCTGGAATCCAACAGAACCGAGCTTCTGAAACTGGCTAAACTGGCTTTTAAACAGCTGATGAGGGGCAATGTGATGTTCTATGAAGAGGACCTGAGAGAGAGCGGTATTGATGTCACTGAGGCCTCAGTGTATTCTGGGGTTTTTACTGAGATCTTTAGGGAGGAATGTGTGCTTTACCAGAGGAAGGTCTACTGCTTTGTTCATCTGAGCTTTCAGGAGTTCCTGGCTGCTGTTTATGTGTTTCACTGCTACCAGAGCGAGAAGATGGAGGAACTGCAGTGTTTTATACAACTGGATGACCTGCTGAAGAGAGCTGTGGATAAAGCTGTAGAGAGTCAGAACGGACACCTGGATCTTTTTCTTCGTTTCCTGCTGGGCATCTCACTGAAGTCCAATCAGAGACTCTTACAGGGTCTACTGACGCACACACACACACACTCTGAGAAAACCTCAGAGTACATCAAGAAGTTAATCAAAGAAGATAACAGATCTCTATCTACTGAGAGATCCATCAATCTGTTCCTCTGTCTGTCTGAAATGAAGGATCAGTCTCTCTTCAGCGAGATTCAGGAGTATCTAAACTCAGAGAATCACTTAGAAGTGAATCTCTCTCCTGGACAGTGTTCAGCACTAGCCTACATGCTTCTGACCTCAGAGGAGGTGCTGGAGGAGCTGGACCTGAAGAAATACAACACTTCAGAGGAGGGTTATAAGAGACTGATCCCAGCTGTGACGGTCTGCAGAAGAGCTGTGTGAGTGAACTACATGAACACATCTGCATTTATAGAACATCTATATATAAATATTCATGGTTAAGTAGGAACTCTGGAATCACATCAGATAAATTACAAATTAATTTCATGAACAATTTATCTTTTCTTTTTTATTTTAGGGTCAGGATTTTGTATATTTACTTATTGGTACAACAAGATGGTGTTTATATTTACTTTGAACTAATCTGCACTGTTTGAGAAAACTTTCTTTAATAAAAATCTACATCTGAATTATTTCTCTTTGTGATTCAGGAGAACTATGACTACTTATTAAAACAATACCTGGTTATCTACACATACACACAGACACAGGTCAGAGTGAGAAAAACCCTTTCCATAATAGGGGTTCTGTAACTGCAATGGGCATCTGTTCAGGAGAGAGTAGAGAAGTCAGAAAGAGGTGAAACAGCATGAAGCAAATTAATATCAGTGTCTATCTGTTAATGTAAAACAGGCAGAGCAGAACAGTCACAGTTACAAAAACACAAGTCGGAACAAGCCAAGACATTCTTTTAAACTGGGTGGAAATTATTTTCCACATCTTTCTAAATTAGTTTTCTCAAAACCTTTCAACTATGGAATTCAGATCTGTTTATCTTTATCTTTCAGAAGCTGTTAGTTATGACCAGAATAAATGGGGCACCACCTGGGACTTATTCCAGGACTGTAAAATTGACTTAACTAGTTGTATCAATTTAGACCATCAACCAGCTTACCTTGATTTACAGTTTGGTTCAGAATTAAATTATATTCTCTATTCTCAATCTCTATTCAGAAGGCAGTTTGATTACTCCAGGGACCCAATCTCTTTGTATACACTCACACATGAGACAGGTCTGACAAATCGCTGTTCTGTGGGATGAGTGTTGTTACACTGAACACATGAGATGCTAGTTTATAATGAATAAAACATTTTAAACATGTAATGAGTACTATGGTCACCTTATTGTCTTGTGTTTAGTAATGTCTAAGCTTAGAGGTATCTTTGAACTATTAGTCTATTCTAACTAGCTGAGGTTTTCTTGGGTAAATAGCAAAGCACTTTTGTAAGTCGCTCTGGACAAGAGTGTCTGTTAAATGCCGTAAATATAAATGTAAATGTAAATGTAAATGATGAAAGATAATTTTATGTTTACAGCATTGCATATAGATATGTGTTCAGTGTACTTTCCAAACAACTCACCTTAATACTATTCCAACCACAATCTCAGGAATAATGTTCTGTGGGATGAGTGTTATTACACTCACACATGAGATGCTAGTGTATAATGAATAATGAACACATGTTAATAGTCAGTAGTGCACATAGATGCTCCTTTAATATATTTGATATCACTAAAATGCATTCATTTGCAATGGGCAGGTATGCAGCTGAGGCAGGCAGCCTAGTGCCGAGGAAACACAAAATAAACATAATAGAGCTGAAACTGTTTTGTGCTACATACATATTTATAAATATCTAAAGCCCATTAGAGCAACCACTGTCATTAAGTGTGAGAGAAATTGCAGACATGCGGAACACGTGTCATGGGCTGTAAACTTCTTTTTCTTCTTTCTTCTTTGATAAGGAACCTTATGGAGATTGTCCATACTTTTTCACAATCTAGGTTCTCACATCCTCAGACAATGCCTTACTCTTGTTTCTTTCTCTCCATGCTCAGTGTGGTACACAGACACAAAAATTGAGTCACCTCTTCTCCATTTAAACTGGTTGAAGGTGCGATTTATATAGCCTATTGCCCGCACATGTTACTTTCACAAATACAAATTAATGAAGTGAAATTAATTATTGAAATCATACTATTTTCTTACAATTTTTAAAAGGCGCCAATAATTTGGTTCTTTGTCAGTAACTGTGAGAAGTGGTGCATTTTCTGAAAGAAGTGCACAGGTGCCAATATTTTTCATTATGACTGTATAAAAAGATATTCTATACATTATTGTTATTTTAACTGCAGCAACACAGTTGATGCAGTTCATACAAAATTAAGCCAACCTTAACTTTCAGTGGAAGTCAAAGCAAAAAGATTTTATTGGTCTATTCATCATGAAATTCTAACACAGTTTAAAGGACAGATAGCAGTTTCAAATTATAAGAAAACTTTACGAGCCCAGATCACTGGGAACATTTACGGACTTCCCAATTCCCAAGATAATATTCAGCTAGTTTTAGAACAGATGTATGGAGGATTGTCCAGGATGTAATTGTTCACAGCAGAACCTGCTATGATACAGAAAGGCTACACTTTCACAACCCCCCCATAATGACACTATACATTCTGGAGTTCATCAGAGATTGGTCAGTGTGAAATTGGAAAGGAAGACTGAGCATGGTTTGAATAACCTTTTAATCGATTTCAGATCTCCTGTTCATGTTCTTTTATGTTGATATTTGCAGACTTGCTGGCTGTTTGCTTACTAAGGACTCCTGTGGAGATATCTGCTCAGCTCTACAATCAGTAAACTCCTCATTGAAAGAGCTGGACCTCAGTAACAATGACCTACAGGATTCAGGATTGGAGCTGCTCTCTGCTGGACTGAATAGTTCTCACTGTAAACTGGAGAGTCTCAGGTGAATATTTTGTAACTTCATTCCTGACAGGAAAAAAGAAACAAACTGTAAACCTGTAATGTCTCATTTTGTTTCAGAATTCAGTTCAGTTCAAACGTATGTGTATAGCACTTTTCACAACAGATGTTGTCATGGAGCTTTATAGAGATCCAGGTCAGAGTCTCTTGTGAGCGAGCCAGTGGGGACAGTGAAAGGAAAAAACACCCTCACATAGAGAAATAAAAAAAAAATATTTGTTTGTTAATAATGTTATTTATTTTTTAATAGTATAAATAATCTGGTGGAGGGCTTCTAATGGTAGTCCCTAAAAATACAGGCCTTGCACCCAGTGATTCAAGACACACAACCTGACCAGGATGAAGTGGATAAAAAGATGGATAGATGGATGGAGGTAGTAGCATAAGCTGAGGCCTTAGTATTTGTTTATTTACCAAAAGTTGTCCGCCTTTCTCTGTAAATTTAGTCACATGCGAACTTTTGTGACTTTCTGTTAATTTAACATATTATTTTCAGAATGCAGTGTGGCATATTACAGAATTGAAAAGTGCATGGGGTCATGAAGTTAACATCTTCAAATCTGAAGCAACAGTAGCAATATGTTTGCAGAGGCAAATATATGTAGCGTAGATACTGGTCCTTGCTCTGGTGAGCAGCTCCTTTTTAATCCAGCTGGACCTTATTTAACAATTTGCATTAACTTCCAGCCAGACAGGCATTACAGTTGTCTAGCCTTGAGGTTATAAATGCATGTACCAGCTTCTCTGTGTCCTTTAGAGATATTGCTTTTGTTTCTTTAGTATATTTCTTAGTTTAGTAATAGTATGTAAATGGGCAAAGGCAGTTTTGATTAATGGTTATGTGAGTGTCAAAGATAACAACCCCTGCTTTTCTTACGATATGATACAAGGATATTACTGAGAAACCACCTATTTTTACCTCAGTAATAACTGAAGCTTTTATCTATACTGAGGTCCAGTAATAAGAGCTGTTTTCCTTTTTTAATTGAGTAAGAAGACATGTTTCAACCCATCTTTAATTTCCTTTAGACTGTTTGTAATTCTGGTCTATTGAAACTATCACTAATAATGCTTCAGTAATATAGAGTTCCCAAATAAATTTGTAACATGTTGTCTATATTACAAAATAACATGATTTGCCTGTTCACACAAATATCCTTCTTTTCATTTAAAGATATGCTGTAATGTATGGTCTTTTTTTCAGACTCGCTGTGTGTAATCTTGGGGAAAAATCTTGTGAAGCTCTCTGCCCCACTCTAAAATCAGTAAACTCCTTGAAAGAGCTGGACCTTAGTAACAATGACCTTCAGGATTCAGGAGTGGAGCTGCTCTCTGCTGGACTGCGGAGTTCACACTGTAAACTGGAGACACTCAGGTGAGATTTCTGTTAATTAGACACAGGTAAACACACTCACTCACTGACTTTATGATTATTTGGGTTCAATCTAATGTTGTTTAGAGCATTACAGGTAGACACACTAAGGGATGCTCTTTGAATCAGAAAGCCCTTGGCATCATGGGCCTTGGCAATGAAAACTGGCTCTTAGAAATTACATTTGTTGGGGGAGTAAGAAGACTGAACTGGTGCGGGAGATTTAGACATACCAACTAGATAGTTTGGCTCAATTCTACACACAGTTAATTCAAAACTAATTTACAGTGTAAACCCAATGTTCTCATTTTGCCTGAAACATTGATGCAGTAAATCCCTGGTGAGCAAGCCAAAGGAGACAGTGGTATCAAATCTGAAAGAAGAAATTTTGGGAGGAATTATGACTTACAAGGGCAACCCATGCTCCTCTGGTCAGAACAACTTTAAATGATTTTAATATTGATAAAAGCCACCATACCACCACATAAGACTGTTCTTCTACTCAGGTGTTGATATAACATTAAGTCAGATCATTAATTTCTTGTGACTTTTGGCCTTTAAAAGAAGAAACTATGTATTGTTGCTGTTAAGGATGAAGAAGCGATAGAACATCCACCATTTCACATTTTTTAAACAGTTCTCAATTTTCTTTAATCATTTGGTTTGGCTGATATGTACAGTTGTGTATCTCAAAGGAGAGATGTTTTTTTTCTCAGCAAATGTCAACAGTTTCGTTCTCTCTTCCTCAAGCAATATAACTTAAATATAGCTTGAAGGACATTAAGAGAACACAGCTTTTCCACGTTTCCTTAGCAATTCTTGCATTTGGCTATTGAATCCCACTTGTTGCTTTTTTCATAATGAAAAACTGCCATTCTCTAAACAACTGCATACGTCCTTCCAGGTAATTTTTCTGTACACAGTTTAGCCTTTCTTTTTGCACAAAGCTTTTCTAACACTCTGCCCCAAATCTCCTTCATATGCCTCTCTCTGCAGATGTAAGGCATAAGTTTAGCACCAGGTGTAGACTTGTTTCTTTAAAACCAGGAAAAAATCCTGACTGTTTATCAGCTCTTACATTCATTTTCAGGGAACCCTATGTCACTGGAACCTGGAAACATCTCATATTTGTCATCTTTTGCACTGTAGCTAAGTCTGGTAATTTGTTATTTTCCGGGAGGGCCTGTGATGTATAGAATATGGTTATGGTATGGAATATGGTCAGTAGGTGCTTTAAGGATAAAAAGAAACCAGTTTGTTACTCAGTGCACAGCAAGAGTAGACCAGCCAACCTTTTTATGCAGTGACCAGTGATTTATCCTTCAGTGATTGATAGCACTTCTAATTTACTATACCCCAGGTGCAGTTTATTAAAGAGATCATTGCTCATGCAGTCTGTAGCATTCTGGTCAAAACCACTTTGGTTAGGCTTTTTAAAAGTAGTCAATGATCAGTAGTATCAAACGCTTCAGTTCAATAAAATGGTTAAATAAAAATGGCTGCAGAAATGTTCCATCTATGGCAGTGAAAAGATAATTTAGAATTAGTGTAGTGGCAATGCAGTGCTTTTATCATGTTAGCGTTCTGATGCTGTACTGGGCTGAGTGATGGACTCTCTGTGTGTATCAGGTCAGTATTCTGATGATTTTGTTTGTCCTGCATTGGAATACAAGCTACAAATGTCAGCATATGGCTGAATAAACAATGCAAAAGACTATAGCAGAAGAAAAACTGTACTCAACACTGTTATTGGTATTGAAATCAATTGTTTTGATGTGAATTGGTACTTGGTAGAAAAGACAACTTCGATATAGTAGTTTCAACACAACTGTAGTAGTTTCAACACAACTGATCACTGACTGTTTTTTGAGTTCATTCTAATATTACATAGAGTTAATGACAGGTAAACACACTTACAGATGACTGACTTATTTGGGTTTATTTTAATTTTATATAGAGTTTTACATTTAGACACTCTCATTGACCTTATGAGGTTGTTTACACCTTGCATTGCCAGCATTTTCCATCTGTATTGTTTATAATCTACTTTGGCCAGATTCTGTATCCAATTCCAGTTTTACTTTCTATAGCCAATTTTTTTTAACCAAGGTGGTCTGGCTTGAGTTCTGTGAATGGTTAAAGGATTGGTGGTGGGATTGTGGGATTTTCATAATGCAGTGGAACAATCAATCGCTCATACATTTGGTTGCGACTATAAGCAATTGCACTTTGTAATACTGTCATATGAGGCTGATTATCTACAAGTAAATGAAACAAGTGCACACAGAAAAAAATCCAGAATGCGACAGAGAGACAGTAATAATTGTTCAGTCATTTCCGTTTGTGTCTGTATCCAGACACAAAAATCGCATTTATACTCATGTTAAATGTGGTCTAGATGGGTCTCTAACCACTTTTGAATGTGGCTTGAAATGATCCAATTGTAATCCAGTCATAAAATAGTAAGTGTGGGAATCACTACAAGCCCCAAGATAAAACATAATTTTACTTATGATTATGATCTCACAAATTGATTGAATTGTGACATTTAATGATGTATAGTATGCTAAGTGTTGTGATTATATTTACATAAGATATTGTATTTGGGACTGCTGCTACGTAAAGGTTAGAGAAGCAGCCTTGGGACCAAAAGGTTGCTGGTTGCTGTTTTTTTTTTTTTTTTTTTTTGAGAAAAATAAGTGTCTTGACTGCTTAAAGATTCTTTTTAAAAGAATTCTGTGAGTTGCCCAATAATGTGCTGTTTTTTTTGGTCGATTACATGCTCTCTGCTTTGGATTTTTAGTTCTTCCCAGATTGTTTCTAAATGTTATATTATATATAGAATTAGATACTTAAACCATGTTTTTAATTAAAAAATTACTACTAACTAACTAATTATTTTAATGAGCATTGTACAAATAAATCAATAAGAATGTAATACAATATGTATATATCATAAGTTAAATACGTTGTGCAAATGAATAGTGTTTAGTTGCTTTTTCTTTCCTTTTTACAGATTGTCGGGGTGTATGGTTACAGAAGAAGGCTGTTGTTCTTTGGCTTCAGCTCTGAAATCAAACCCCTCCTGTTTGAGAGAACTAGATTTGACCTATAATCACCCAGAAGAGTCTGGAATAAAGCTGCTCTCTAATCTACTGGAGGATCCACACTGTAAACTGGAGAAATTGCTGTGAGTTAGTTATAATCTAACTAGACCAGATATAATAGATAAAATGCACGGCCACTTTACAGAGACATTAAGAGAAAATACATTGTTGTAATAATTTGCTTATACATGACAGTAACAGACTTCATAGTAAGAAGATTTGTCACTGAGGTATGGTGATTTTATTTTACTCCTGAAGGGTGTAACTGTGGCCTAATCAGACTAAATTGAGGAGAAAACATATGTATTATTATTATTATTATAGTTTTTCACTGTCTTTAGAATAAAATAAATCAAACGGTATATATTTTTAAACATAGTCGTGTAGAAAGTAGCCCCTCTTTGAATTCTATTGTTATATAAATCAGAACATAATTATAAAATAAAAAAATGGAAACACTTTAAGTGGTCCTTTATAGATTAATAAACTAAACAGAGTAACATGTCAACAACATATCAGTGCAGTAGCAGCAGTGAAGCATGTAAATACGAAGATGAAGATATGAAGATGTTCTGTTGATGCATTACTGACATTCAGTAGATTTATTTAGGTTGACATGTTATGTAAAATAGACATAATACCTTTCTTTCATTCAGCAACACCTAACCCTAACCTTTAACCCTAGTCCTAGTCCTAACCTTAATCTTAACTCAAAACCTAACCATCATCCTGGTGGCTTAATCTCAACCTAATCCAGTTAAGATACAGTTCCAGGTGTCAGCAGCAGGTCTATAGCAGCTGGTTGTGGATGTTGAGATGGTCTGTATTAGACCTGTAAGATGATTAGTGATCTCTCAGGTGAGCGTCTACAGATATGAACCAGGACTCTCCAAACAAAAAGTGAAAAACAGCCACAATCAGCAGATGTCTTCAGTATAACTCTTTTGATTAGCTACTTAATGTTTAGATGTCGCTACATCACAATATGCTGTTGATTTGTTATGTGTGATGAGTGTTTATTTAATCTTAAAAGGACAACTTAAAATAAATACAAAATAAAAATAAAAAAGCCTCTGGATCCTAGAAGTTCTAAAATTAAGTAAATACAATCTTATGAGCAACACATACAGATTCCAGAATATCCTTATTTATTTAACAAAAAAGCCAAAATGAAAATGCTGTGTTTTCAACACAGAAAACAGAATGCCACACACACAACAGTGAGCTTACAGAAGAGGAGGAATGTTATGAGGGTCAGTGGACCAGATGCAGAAGAATCAAACAGTAAAACACACTTTTGCATGTGCACCGAACTCACTCTCAGTTTTGGCTGTGTTTCTGTCTATACCATGCCAAACAGATTAAGACGCTCATATACATTGCATGTTATTCTGCTCTTACAGTTCGGATTTCACTTTGCTTTGTTTTACTCTTGACTTAAGTAAAACAGTCAGTAATAGTCAACAAGGACATTTAATGCATTGAGCAAAGTTCAATAAACAGACTCTCACATGTGGACAAACCTGTTGGTACCCCTCAGTTAATGAAAGAAAAACTCACAATGGTCAAAGAAATAACTTGGATCTGACAAAAGTAATAATAAATAAAAATGCTATGAAAAAATGAAAATCTGACATTGTTTTTGAACCATGCTTCAACAGAATTATTTAAAAAAGTAAACTTATGAAACAGGCCTGGACAAAAATGATGATACCCCTGAAAATAAGGTGACCAAAGGGACATGTTAAATCAAGGTGTGTTCACTTATTAGCATCACAGGTGTCTACAATCTTGTAATCAGTCAGTGAGCCTATATATAGGGCTACATGTAGTCACTGTGCTGTTTGGTAACATGGTGTGTACCACACTTAACATGGACCAGAGGAAGCGAAGGTAAGAGTTGTCTCAGGAGATTAGAAAGAAAATTATAGACAAGCATGTTAAAGGTAAAGGTTATAAGATCATATCCAAGCAGGTTGATGTTCCGGTGACTACAGTTGCACATATTATTCAGAAAGATCCATGGGACTGTAGCCAACCTCCCTGGATGTGGCCACAGGAGGACAATTGATGACAAATCAAAGAGATGGATAATATGAATGGTAACAAAAGAGCCCAGAAAAACTTCTAAAGAGATTAAAGGTGAACTTCAAGCTCAAGGAACATCAGTGTCAGATCGCACCATCCATTGTTGTTTGAGCCAAAGTGGACTTCATGGGAGACAACCAAGGAGGACACCATTGTTAAAACAACTCATAAAAAAAGACTGAAATTTGCCAAACTACATGTTGACAAGCCCCAAAGCTTCTGGGAGAATGTCCTATGGACAGATGAGACAAAAATGGAACTTTTTGCCAAGGCACATCAGCTCTATGTTCACAGATGGAAAAATGAAGCATATCAAGAAAAGAACACTGTCCCTACTGTGAAACATGGAGAAGGCTCTGTTATGTTCTGGGGCTGCTTTGCTGCATCTGGCACAGGGTGTATTGAATCTGTGCAGGGTAGAATGAAATCTTTAAGCAATCAAAGGATTCTAGACAGAAATGTGCTGCCCAGTGTCAGATAGCTTGGTCTCAGTCGCAGGTCATGGGTCTTGCAACTTAATTACTAAAAACACACAGCTAAAAACACCTAAGAATGGCTAAGAGGAAAACATTGGACTATGCTGAAGTGGCCTTCTATAAGCCCTGACCTAAATCCTATTGAGCCTCTTTGAAAGGAGAAAACATGCTGAAACATGCTGTCTAGAAAAGGCAACCTTCGAACCTGAGACAAGTGGAGCAGTTTGCTCATGAGGAGTGGGCCAAAATACCTGCTGAGAGGTGCAGAAGTTTCATTGACAGTTACAGGAATCGTTTGATTGCAGTGATTGCCTCAAAAGGTTGTGCAACAAAATATTAAGGGGACCATAATTTCTGTCCAGTCCTGTTTCATTAGTTTATTTTTAAAAATAATTCTGTTGAATATGGTTAAAAAGCAATGTTGAACTTTCATTGGTAAATTTTCGTAGCATTTTTATGTATTATTACTTTTGTCAGATTCCAGTTATTTGTGACTATTGTAGGGTTTTTTTTTTCAATTACCCGAGGGGTACCAACAATTTTGTCCACGTGTGTATAAAAACACTCATCAGTATAAGCACTCCTTTTGGATAGAGAGTCCTGATACTAACAAAATAGCTAGATCGAGTATCACATCCACAGGACTCCACAGGATTCCCACACCATCAGTATTCTAGGCTTCATAACTTAGGATCAGAGTAACATACAGGCATGATACACCTATCATAGCAAACAGCAGGACTGTCTAACCACAAACTAAGTGCTCTTGACCTGTCATCAACTCTTAGCGAGTAATCCGGTTCGGAAAAGCTGCTAAAATCCAAACACATTGATTGCAGTTTTGGGGACTTTTTGGCTACAAAAGCTCAGATCTTCAGCAGATATCCACAATCCTGCTGACTGTGCACTGAGGGGTATAAACTTGCATTGTTTGCCATTCAGGTTCTCTGAAGCCCTGACAGCTTTAAAGCTCTTCATTACTGATCTAACAGTATATTTGGTGCATTTCTAGACATTGAGCTGTTATGTTTGTGTGTGTTTAGGGTGGATCATGGAGGGAAGAACAGGATAAAACCAGGAATAAAGAAATGTAAGACACACATACACACATTCAATCGTACAGTTTGTATGGCCCTTTGTAATCGGAGTGTGTGTGTGTGTGTGTGTGTCCACAGATTTCTGTAAGCTCACTCTGGACCCATGCACA
The DNA here is from genome assembly GCF_030463535.1 of Salminus brasiliensis. Lineage (NCBI taxonomy): Eukaryota > Metazoa > Chordata > Actinopteri > Characiformes > Bryconidae > Salminus > Salminus brasiliensis. The sequence continues at coordinate 35,701,239 of NC_132888.1, read as the reverse complement.
GCACACACTCGTCTCTCTCTGTCTGAGGGGAATAGAAAGGTGGAGTGGGTAAAAGAGGATCAGCTGTATCCAGATCATACAGACAGATTTGACTACTGG